>NC_079192.1:93331809-93631809 GCF_029499605.1 Hyla sarda
CCGATAAAGTCAATAGATGGCACCGGTGCCAATAGACTTATTTATAGACTTATATCATGGACATATACAGAATCCATATAGTAGACCTTGATTCTGATGCCCATAGTCTGCCCTGTGCCCATACTTTACCTCTTTATTACACAGTCATGTTCCTACAGATTCCATGATGAGAAGAATTTGTATAATGCAGTATGGCAGGTCATGTTTTCCTAGACACCATGAAGAATGCCTATAACTCCATAATACTAACCTGTAGGCAAGTGTTCCCGAACCTATGGCTCTCCAGCTGTTGCAAAACCAGAAATTCCAGGCTGCCATGACAACCGGCAAGCTGGGAGTTGTAGTTTTGTAACAGGTGGAGAGCCATACATTGGGAAACAGTGCTGTAGGGACTCTATACCACCATGCTGGGTCTGTGCGCTGCCACATGCATAAGGACAATGTTACAGGGGGTTCTCTTAAAGGGGTACTTCAAGAAACAACTTAGGCTGGGTTCACACCACGTTTTTTGCAATACAGTTTCCATATCACATTTTTGATTTAAAAAAAACAAACAAAAAAACGGATTCCTCAAAACCTGACTAAACTGTATCAAAACATGTGTACACATTTTAATCCGTATACAGTTTGAAAAATGATGTCTGGTTGCATCCGTTTTTTTTAAGGGGGAAAAAAAAAAAGTATACGTTTTTAACTCCATTATGAATAAAGTTTCACTTGCTTGGTTGAAATTCCAAGAAAAAAAAAACTGTGCAAAGTCAAAAATCGGATGGAACTGTACGCAAATACGGTTCTGTACACTTCCAATTGACTCCCATGTTTAAAAAAAAAAAAAAAGTATACATTTCAATACGGGTTTTCACCCGGACCAAAAACAATGGTAGACTACGGTTTTGGGTACAGGGGGAAAAAAAAAAAAAAAGACAAAACGGACACCACCAGATGCATCGTTTGGCATGCGGTTTTCAAATTGAAAACATATACGGGAACTGTATTGCAAAAACGTGGTGTGGACCCAGCCTTATCTCCTATACACCGGATAGGGGTAACTATCTGATCACAGGGGGGGGGTCTTACCTCTGGGACCCCCTGTGATCTCCTGTATGGGGCCTGGCTGTTGCTGCTTAACCTACCATACTCCTAAGTGTTCCAGCCCCCATCTTTGGAGACAATCAGATGTGACGGCCCGCTTAGCCAATCACTGACTGAGACAGGACCCCCTCTTAAACAGTGATTGGCTGTGTGGGCTGTTACACAAGCAAGTCTCCTAAGGTAGGTGCTGGAGCGTTCAGTGGAGAAGCTGCTGAAAGGTAAGTTCAGCACCAGAGCCAGGCCTTGTTGTGGAGATTGTTGGGTGGTCCCAGTGGTCGGACCCCCAGCAATCACACACTTATCTCCATTCAGTGGATAGCAGATAAGTTGTGTTCCCCGGAGTACCCCTTTAAAAGGTTTTACCCAGACTTTTAAAATTGATGGCCTTTCCTCAGGGTAGACCACCAAAATTACATTAGGAGTCCAGCTTCCAGCGCCCCATCGATTAGCTGTGTTAAGGTGAGTGCCACAGCTTCCTCAATATTTACCTGCATTGCCATTCTATTAGCTGGGGTGGTGGAGAATACCACGGCAGGGTTTCCCTATCAGGGTGTTTCCAGCTGTTGCAAAACTACAACTGCTATACATACCCATGTGTATGGGTACATATAATTATACATGTCATCACACATACACTAGTAGCCCCAGCTCTGTACCTGCACATGCCAGTTACCTTCCTGTACACCAGTGTTTTTCAACCACTGTGCCGTGACATAGTGTAAGGTGTGTCGTGGGAAAAACACCCGCTGGGTGTTTTTGCCCCGGGACATCTCTGTGTCCTGAAAGTTGCTTTCGGGACACAGGGATGCCTCTATTAAGTCCCTGCGGCCCTGCATTTACTTTAAGAATGCAGGGACCGCCGGGAGGTAGCGCACACACAGACATCACTGATGTCCCATGCGTGCGCCCATAGCAAAAATCGCGGAGGACCGGCGCAGCGAGGAGGACGCGCGCTGTCAACTTGGTAAGTGTTACCAGCGGCGCGTCTCCTTCGGTGTTCCGATCACCGCTCCTCTGGTCTCGGGACCTACTGCTATAGCCGGACCGGAGGAGTGGTGCTAGGAACACCGAAGTGGGGCAGTACACAGGCATACAGCCTTCAGTAATACACTGTATATGGCTGAAGGCTGTATGTCTGTGGGGGAACTATACTGCACCTAATGTGGAGGGAACTATACTGCACCTAATGTGGAGAAACTATACTGCACCTAATGTGGAGGGAACTATACTGCACCTAATGTGGAGAAACTATACTGCACCTAATGTGGAGGGAACTATACTGCACCTAATGTGGAGAAACTATACTGCACCTAATGTGGAGGGAACTATACTGCACCTAATGTGGAGAAACTATACTGCACCTAATGTGGAGGGAACTATACTGCACCTAATGTGGAGGGAACTATACTGCACCTAATGTGGAGGGAACTATACTGCACCTAATGTGGAGGGAACTATACTGCACCTAATGTGGGGGAACTGTACTGCACCTAATCTGGAGGAACTACAGCCTAATGTGGAGAAACTATACTGCACCTAATGTGGAGGGAACTATACTGCACCTAATGTGGAGGGAACTATACTGCACCTAATGTGGAGGGAACTATACTGCACCTAATGTGGAGGGAACTATACTGCACCTAATGTGGAGGGAACTATACTGCACCTAATGTGGAGGGAACTGTACTGCACCTAATGTGGAGGGAACTATACTGCACCTAATGTGGAGGGAACTATACTGCACCTAATGTGGAGGGAACTATACTGCACCTAATGTGGAGGGAACTATACTGCACCTAATGTGGAGGGAACTATACTGCACCTAATGTGGGGGACCTATACTGGACGTAATGTGGGGGACCTATACTGGACTTAATGTGGGTGAACTACAACCTAATGTGGGGGGTAACTATACTGCCAACCTAATGTGGGGGAAAATAAGATATATGCAAGATAAGATATATGCAGTGTGCATAGAAATTTGTTCATAATTTTTCATAGTGTTTCCCAACCAGTGTGCCTCTAGCTGTTGCAAAACTACAATTCCCAGCATGCCCGGACAGCCAAAGGCTGTCCGGGCACGCTGGGAGTTGTAGTTTTGCAACAGCTGGAGGCACAGTGGTTGGGAAATACTGATATAGGCACATAGTTAAATTTTTTTAACATTTTCTAATGGTGGTGTGCCTCGTGATTTTTTTTCCATGAAAAAAGTGTGCCTTTGCACAAAAAGGTTGAAAAACACTGCTGTACACCATCGCAGCCATTGAGTCTCTGCACAGCAGCCAACTGTGTCCCTGACTATATAGACTGTTAACTGGGAAGTCACCACCTCTCAGTTCTCAATGGGAAAAGGACTCCATGAAAGCAGTGGACACCTAACTGTACCAATCCATAGATTGCAACTAGAGATGAGCGAACTTACAGTAAATTCGATTCGTCACGAACTTCTCGGCTCGGCAGTTGCTGGCTTTATCCTGCATAAATTAGTTCAGCTTTCAGGTGCCCCGGGGGGGCTGGAAAAGGTGGATACAGTCCTAGGAGACTCTTTCCTAGGACTGTATCCACCTTTTCCAGCCCAACGGAGCACCTGAAGGCTGAACTAATTTATGCAGGAAAAGTCATCTACTGCCGAGCCGAGAAGTTTGTGATGAATCGTATTTACTGTAAGTTTGCTCATCTCTAATTATGAGCTAAGGACATGGCCTAATTAATGTAGTAGTCTACTGAAAAGTATTTCCACTCTGTTGTGCAAAAACCAAAAAAACGTTAACTCTCCTTCCTCCATTCCCCCATAGTGCCAATACAGCTGTTCAGTCCTTGGGTCAGTCTCCTTCCATGTGCTTGGATCGTCACACTGCACTCAGCCGATCACCGACAAGTGATAGGCTGAGCACAGTGTAAAGATCCGTGCACGCGGAAGAAGACCGGAGGACCGAGACCGGAGGACCGCACAGCTGTAGCGGCACTATGGGGGAATGGAGGAAGGAGAGTTAATGTTTTTTGGTTGTTTTTTAGCAGCCCGGGCACAATGAACTGGAAATACAGTTTTCAGTAGACTTCTTCTTTATAAAGGGAAACTGACAATAAGATCACCCGCTCTTACCTAAATATACAAGTATATAGTGTGGCTTTTTACCTGGTTTGGATATGTTTAGTTCAGTGCAACGGAGGTGGGCTCCTGTGCTTTATGCAGGCAGTTTCCTTTCCCCTGTGTCTTGCTCTCCCCTGTTCCAGCTGACGCGAGAGTGAAGATCTCATGCATATTCATGACAGGGGGAGGGACCCAGGGGACAGTAAACAGCTCTCCAACACTATATACCTGTATATTCACATTAGTGTGGATGAGCCTGCCGTCCGTTTCCCTTTAAAGGGGTACTTCATAGGAAAAAAATTCCAGTACTTATCCGCTGCTGTATGCTCCACATGAAGTTGTGTAGTTCTTTCCAGTCTGACCACAGTGCTCTCTGCTGACCCCTCTGTCCATGTCAGAAACTGTCCAGAGCAGGAGCAAATCCCCATAGCAAACTCCTCCTGTTCTGGACAGTTCCTGAAATGGACAGAGGTGTCAGCAGAGAGCACTGTGGTCAGACAGAAAAGAACTATAAATCCTTCCAGTGCTGTATACTACAGAGGAAGTTGAAGATTTTTATATAGAAGTAATTCACAAATCTGTAAAACTTTCGGGCACCAGTTGATTTGAAAACATTTCCTCCTCTGCAGTACCTCTTTAACATCTTTATCATTTATTGTGGTTTTCCAATTTGTGCAATAGGCTGGAATCACACACCGTTTTTGTTGCAACTTGTTTAGCTAAAGACAGGAGCAATTTCAAAACAATGGCAAATCTAAAATAATGTATACTTCTTCCTGCTCACTGGCCCAAAAGATGGCATCGAAAACTGCAAGTGTGTTTCCAGACTAAAACAAAAAAAGATTCTCCCATTAACCAACAAGGGCTATTTAAATGTCCCTTTAGACACCACTTTTCGCAGCGACTTAAAGGGTTGATAGTAATCCTCAGTGATTGCCACATGCTGGCTATAAGGGGCGGCCCTCAGCTTTTGAAATCAGTGGAGGGCAGCTCCGTATGGTGCATGCTCAAGTATGGAGCCCGCGCCATACATTCTCATTATTAAATATCTTATGGTGCCCTGATCACACACACACATCTTTATACAATTTCTTAATACGCCATTTGTTTCTTAGATATGTGGGTATATACAGGGTGGGCCATTTATATGGATACACTTTAATAAAATGGGAATGGTTGGTGATATTAACTTCCTGTTTGTGGCACATTAGTATATGTGAGGGGGGGAAACTTTTCAAGATGGGTGGTGACCATGGCGGCCATTTTGAAGTTGGCCATTTTGAATCCAACTTTTGTTTTTTCAATTGGAAGAGGGTCATGTGACACATCAAACTTATTTGGAATCTCACAAGAAAAACAACGATGTGCTTGGTTTTAACGTAACTTTATTCTTTCATGAGTTATTTACAGGTTTCTGACCACTTATAAAATGTGTTCAATGTGCTGCCCATTGTGTTGGATTGTCAATGCAACCCTCTTCTCCCACTCTTCACACACTGATAGCAACACCGCAGGAGAAATGCTAGCACCGGCTTCCAGTATCCGTAGTTTTAGGTGCTGCAGAATGGGCAAAACTAAAATTGGAACAGGACCCTCAGTTTACGCAGAAGATTTTGTTCAGTGATGAGGCAAACTTTTATGTGAATGGTGAAGTTAACAAACAAAACCACCGCTATTGGTCTGACACTAACCCACATTGGATAGATCCCTCCAAGACTGTTGGAACGCAAAAATTGATGGTATGGTGTGGTATATGGGGTACAAAGATACTGGGGCCATTCTTCATCAATGGAAACATCAAGGCCACTGGATATGCAAAATTGCTACATGATGATGTGTTTCCCTCTTTATGCACTGAAGCTGGCACGTTCCCTGAGTTTTTCCAGCAAGATGGTGACCACCACATTATGGGTGTCAGGTCCGAGCATTCCTAGATGAACGGTTTCCTGGAAAGTGGATTGGTCATCATGGGCCAGTTGAATGGCCCCCAAGGTCTCCCGATCTGACCCCCTTAGACTTATCTTTGGGGTCATCTGAAGGCAATTGTCTATGCTGTGAAGATAGGACAGTGCAGCACCTGAAACTACGGATACTGGAAGCCTGTGCTAGCATTTCTCCTGCGGTGTTGCTATCAGTGTGTGAAGAGTGGGAGAAGAGGGTTGCATTGACAATCCAACACAATGGGCAGCACATTGAACACATTTTTAAAGTGGTCAGAAACTTAAATAACTCATGAAAGAATAAAGTTACGTTAAAACCAAGCACATCATTGCTTTTCTTGTCAAATTCCCAATAAGTTTGATGTGTCACATGACCCTCTTCCTATTGAAAAAAACAAAAGTTGGATTCAAAATGGCCAACTTCAAATTGGCCGCCATGGTCACCACTAGAGATGAGCGAACTTACAGTAAATTCGATTCCTCACAAACTTCTTGGCTCGGCGGTTGCTGACTTTTCCTGCATAAATTAGTTCAGCTTTCCGGTGCTCCGGTGGCCTGAAAAAGGTGGATACAGTCCTAGGAAAGAGTCTCCTAGGACTGTATCCACCTTTTCCAGCCCACGGGAGCACCTGAAAGCTGAACTAATTTATGCAGGAAAAGTCATCAACTGCCGAGCCGAGAAGTTTGTGACGAATCGAATTTACTGTAAGTTCGCTCATCTCTAGTCACCACCCATCTTGAAAATTTTCCTCCCTCATATACTAAGGTGCCACAAACAGGAAGTTAATATCACCAACCATTCCCATTTTATTAAGGTGCATCCATATAAATGGCCCACCCTGTAGAGTCAGGGGTAATAGTCAGATGGACGAAACCCTAATTATAAATCCACATATCACAGGGACGGAGGGCGTATCAAATGAACTGTAGAAAGTTGTATGATCAGGACGGCCTAAGCTATTTAATGACTGTGAAATCAAATTTTTTTAAAAGGTTTGCCAATGGCCCAAACCAGATCCCAATTTATAGGGGTACTCCGTTGAAAAACAATTTTTAATTATTTTTTAAATCAATTGGTGTTAGAAAGTAAGTTAAACAGATTTGTAAATTACTTCTATTAAAAAAATCTTAATTCTTCCAGTACTTTTTAGCAGCTGTATGCTACAGAGGAAATTCTTTTCTTTTTGAATTTCTTTTTTTGTCTTGTCCACAGTGCTCTCTACTGACACCTGATGCCCGTATCAGGAACTGTCCAGAGCAGGAGAAAATCCCCATTGCAAACCTATGCTGCTCTGGACAGTTCCTGATACGGCAATCTCCAGCTCTGCCATAGCGCAGTATTGAGGGATCGTGCCGGCCGCTGCTTCGTGCGGTGGTCGACACCCGCTAACTGGCCAGCGAGCCGGGGCCCCATACAGGAGATCGAGGGGGCCCCAGCAGTCAGACCCCCCCCCCCCCCCCCCGTGATCTGAAACTTATGCCCTATCCTTAGTATAGGGGATACGTTTTTCAGCACTGCATTACTCCTTTAAAATACCACAATATTCTGCTAACCTTAGAAGCAGCTGTTCTGTAGTCAATGATCTACAAGTACTTCCAGATTCTTTTCAACAACTCTACACGTTTTACTCCCCCTAAGAAAACAAGGGCCTTTCTGCTGGCACGCGGACAGGGACGGGCATAGTGGTCGGACACCGAGGGCCCAAACTGCTGGCAGGTGCAACACGTTGTCAGGAGCAGCTTACTACAACCACGATGCATAACTCTACATGTATCCAAATTGAACCTCATTTGCCAAGTAAATGTCCAAAAACTCAGATGAGGTTTTGAGTCCTGAACTGCAAAGAGATGCTCAGTCAGCAAATAAATAAAAATGATTATAAATAAATGCCCTTACTTCAAGTAGGGATCTGTCAGTAGATATCATTATCTGAGCATTGGGGCCTTGGCATTGCCCAATGGTTTACAAGGTGTCTAAGATGACCACGGCTTATAGCAAAATGTGAAGCAAATGACTGCACCACATAAGCGCATCAATCTAATGGAATAACACATACAAAATGAACCTTTCTATGACCTTTATTAAGAACGTCCTAGACAGGTTGCTCTCTGACACTGTTGGACAAGGACACAGGCATCAGGGCAAATTGTAGACAGTACCAGCTTAGTCTAAGCACTGTGGGCCAGCTCACACACAAACACAAAGATACAGATGTTAAAAAAACCTTTAACAAAATTTTCTTGAATTGGAAATTTAAAGTTAAAGTGAGACTCTTAGCAGGAAAACAACACCCAACATTGAGGGCAACATTAAGTAGCTATTTGGATAATAAGGCTAGGTTCACACTGTGGAATTTCTGCCGAAAATCAAGCCGGCGGCACTAGGACTGCGCGGACTACATTGCCGCACCATAGATGGCAATGCATTTCTGAGCAGATCGCTTAAAGGGGTACTCTGGATAGGGGATAGGATGTGGGATCACCGCGGTCCTGCTCTTGGGGACCCCGGGGGATCGCCGCTGCGGCACCCCGCCATCATTACTGCACAGAGAGAGTTCGCTCTGTGCGTAATGACGGACGATACAGGGGCCGGAGCAGCGTGACGTCATGGCTCCGCCCCTCTTGACATCACAGCCCGTCCCCTTAATGCAAGTCTATGGCAGGGGGCGGACCGTGATGCCACAAGGGGCGGAGCCGTGACATAACGATGCTCCGGCCCCTGTATTGCCCGTCATTACGTGCAGAGCGATCTCGCTCTGCGCAGTAATGATAGCAGGGTGCCGCAGCGGGACCCCGGCGATCTGACATCTTATCCCCTATCCTTTGGATAGGGGATAAGATGTCTAGGGGCGGAGTACCCCTTTAAAAGATCCACCCAGAAATGCATTGCGGTCTATGGGGGAAACAATGCAGTCTGCTTGGTCCTAGCGCCGCCGGCTCGATCTCCGGCAGAAATTCTGCCCAGAAATTCTGCGGCTTGAACCCGGCCTAAGTGTATGGATGTAAGTGTTAAATGAATTCACTTTCTCGTACTTTGTGCTGACAATTGTGAGTAGGAATCGAATACACTCATAAGATGCACTGGTTACTTCTCCCTCACGCCACCACCTGTGTTTGACAGATTTCTTCGTATTATGCAAAACTGTCAATCATAGGCAAGCGACTGCAGGGAAGTCTTTGGACCCATACTTACAATCGCCACAGAATAATAAAACTACCGTCTGACGCCAGAAAAACTAAATTCCTTTAACACTTACATCAGTGTTTCCCAACCAGGGTGCCTCCAGCTCTTGCAAAACTACAACTTCCAGCATCCCCGGACAACCTTCGGTTTTCCGGGCATGCTGGAAGTTGTAGTTTTGCAAGAGCTGGAGGCACCCTGGTTGGGAAACACTGACTTACATTCCTATATTCCAAATCTTAAGAGCTTCTGAAAGGTGTTCTAAGATCGGGCACCATTTTCCCTTAAGTACTCCGGTGAAAAACTTATTTATTTATTTTTTTAAATCAACTGGTGCCAGAAAGTTAAAAACAGATTTGTAAATTACTTCTACTAAAAAAAAAATCTTAATCCTTCCAGTACTTATTAGTAGCTGTATACCACAGAATAAATGCTTTTCTTTTTGGATTTCTCTTCTGTCAGGACCACAGTGCTCTCTGCTGACCTCTGCTGTCCAGAGCAGAAGATCCCCATAGCAAACATATGCTGCTCTGGACAGTTCCTTAAATGGACAGCAGAGAGCACTGTGGTCGTGACAGAAGAGAAATCTAAAAAGAAAAGCATTTCCTCTGTAGTATACAGCCACTAATAAGTACTGGAAGGATTAAAGGGTACCTCTCATCAAAAAAAAATTTGATATATTATAGATTATTGTATGCAGAATAACTTTACAATTGCATGTTATTAAAAAATATGCTTCTTTCTATTTAATTTTCCACTTTGAAGAAATGACCACTAGGGGTCTCCCTACCAGTCCTGGCAGCAAGCATTTCAGACTCATGCTGGAGTCCTAAACACTACGAGCTGCCAGTCTGCTTTGCTCACAAAGGAGAACACTTAGAGCTGCCAGCCTGCTTTGTTCACAGCCTGTTTGGCTGTGAACAAAGCAGGCTGGAAGCTCTGAGTATTTAGGACTCCAGCATGAGTCAGAAATGCTTGCTGACAGGACTGATCGGGAAAAATACAATAGAAAGAAGCATATTTTTCATTAACATGCTATTGGAAAGTTATTCAACATTCATTAATCTAAAATATATCAAACGTTTATTTGATGAGAGGTACCCTTTAAGAATTTTTTTTATAGAAGTAATTTACAAATCTGTTTAAAGGGGTACTCCACTGGAACACTTTTTTTTTAATCCACTGGTGCCAGAAAGTTAAACAGATTTGTAAATTAAATGTGTATAGAGACAAGAAAGGGGAGAGCACTCTAAGGGCATATATCACCTGGACTGAAGTACGGCTAAACCTCGGTACCTGTCTTCGTATCTCCTGCGGGGTGCACACATACAAGAATCAAGTATCAGAAAGATTCAATAAAGCACGCACTTACGTGCGAAACTGCCGGCGTAGCTTCCGAGCGCCACACTTCCTGCGCCTATGCTCCCCGTGAACCCGACCCAGACATGCAGTGGTCTCCGCTGAGAGGTGAGTGCACCTACGTTTCTCTTTATTGAAGATTTGTAAATTACTTCTATTAAAAAAATCTTAATCCTTCCATTACTTATCAGCTGCTGTTTTGATCCACAGGAAGTTCTTTACTTTTTGAACTTCCTTTCTGCTTGACCACAGTGCTCTCTGCTGAAACCTCTGTCCATTTTAGGAACTGTCCAGAGCAGGACAGGTTTTCTATGGGGATTTGCTCCTACTTTGGACAGTTCCTAAAATGGACAGAGGTGTCAGCAGAGAGCACTGTGGTCAGACAGAAAGGAAATTCAAAAAGTAAAGAACTTCCTGTGGATCATAACAGCAGCTGATAATTACTGGAAGGATTAAGATTTTTTTAATAGAAGTAATTTACAAATTTGTTTAAATTTCGGGCACCAGTTGATTTAAAAAAATAAATTAATAAAAAAAGTTTTCCATCAGAGTACTTACTCCTTTAAGCGTAAGAAATTTGTAATTAAAATGGATAATTTCAGGGACAATAAAATCCTGCAATAAAGTAATAAACTAGTTGGTTCTGCTCACATCACGATGTCCAAATATGAAAAAAGAAATAAAAATCACTGGGAAATACGTTCCATTGTTTAAAGATTCTACTAAGCGGACTCTTACATCCTTTAACAGTGATGTTTGGTGACAGCTACAATTACTGAAATTCCGGCTTCTGCTGAGAAACACAGGTTTTTCTACCAAGTTATGTAGCAATCCATAACTAGACAGGTAGACAGGTTTTCCACTGAATGAGTCAAATTTAGAATGGCATACATATTTTTTGTCGCTCGTATTTCCTAAGAACAAATAGAAAAAATGTATAGTCAACGCATGTGAGATGACAGACAATGTTCAAAATAATAAACAGGAGTCAAATCATCCTAGAAAACAAGGCAGATAATTCAGACTCTCCTTTCAATATTTGCATAAGAGTGTATAGTTGTGCTAAACCATAACATTACGTGGGCCTGTTGCTTAGGCCTGGGCTGCACTGACTTTTTACAGCACTACTGATTGATTTGATCAGACTGCAGATTAAAGCAAAACATTAAAGGGGTTATTCCGGGAAAAACTTTTTTATATATATCAACTGGCTCCAGAAAGTTAAACAGATTTGTAAATTACTTCTATTAAAAAAAATCTTAATCCTTTCAGTACTTATGAGCTTCTGAAGTTAAGGTTGTTCTTTTCTGTCTAAGTGCTCTCTGATGACACCTGTCTCGGGAACTGCCCAGTTTAGAAGCAAATCCCCATAGCAAACCTCTTCTAAACTGGGCGTTTCCCAAGACACGTGTCATCAGAGAGGACTTAGACAGAAAAGAACAACCTTAACTTCAGAAGCTCATAAGTACTGAAAAGATTAAGATTTTTTAATAGAAGTAATTTACAAATCTGTTTAACTTTCTGGAGCCAGTTGATATATGTAAAAAAGTTTTTTCCTGGATAACCCCTTAAAGGGGTACTCTGCCCCTATACATCTTATCCCCTATCCAAAGCTCAGGGGATAAGATGTCGTATTGAGGGGTCCAACATCTGAAGGGTCCTCCTCCCACCCCCGATCTCCATGCAGCACCCAGCGTTCAGTACATTATGTTCAGAACGCTTGGTGCAGGTGGCCGTGACGTCAGAGAACGGAGACCACAAGGGGGGGGTCCCAGAGGCCGGACCCCTGCGTTCAGACATCTTATCCCCCTTTTGGGCTGTGTTCACAGGAAGCGGTACCGCAACTAATTACTGCATGCTTTCTTTGCTGAGTTTTACAACTTTTTACTGGAACTGTGGTAAAAGTTATGCGTTTTATGGAGATTATTGCATGAATATTATGCAAATAGTGTGCATAAATAGTTGCAATACCAAAAATTAACCGAAACGAGTGAACACGGCCAAAGTTGTGTGCAGTCTTGTAGACTGCAGCTTTCACTCAATAGTTAAAGGGGTACTGCGCTGCCCCAGCATTCTGAACATTTTGTTCCTAACGCTTGGAGCAGGCGGCAGGGGTCTTGATGTCACTGCCACGCCCCCTCAATGCAAGTCTATGGGAGGGGGCGTGGCAGCCACCACACCCCCTCCCATAGACTTGCATTGAGGGGGCATGACTTCACAATCCTTGTCGCCTGCTCCAAGCGTTCTAAACGAATGTCAGGTACCGCACAGAGATCGTGGGGGTCCCAGGGGCGGGACCCCGCGATCAGACATCTTATCACCTATCCTTTGGACAGGGGATAAGATGTCTAGGGACGGAGTACCCCTTTAAAAGCAATCCGTTGCGCTACAGAAAGTTGCAGAATAACCCCGGCCTTACATGTTGCTGTACCACTATATTGCATATCGATTTACTGTGAACCTATTAACAGGATTCTCCGCTGCCCTGCCTTCCGAAGCTCCGCTCGTAGCGTCCGCCCCCTCGTGACATCACGCCCGCCCCCTCAACGAAAGTCTATGGGAAGGGGGCGCGACGAGGAGTTGGGCGTGACGTCACGAGGGGGCGGCCTCGAACACGGAAGCCTGCACACAGCGTTCGGAGTAATAAACTTCCAGACGCTGGGGAGCGGAGCTCCGGAAGGCAGGGCAGCAGAGAACCCCTTTAAATGAGATTTTAAAATACAAGTGCCGAAAATATCGCTTAGGTTAACAGACAGTACACTATAGTAGATGTGCGCCACTAAGTGCAGGTGCCAGATCCATATTTAAACCATAATACACTCAGAGATTGGTCCTTCTTAAGGACAATGTTCCCCCAACCAGTGGCTCAGTTGCAAAATTAAAATTCCCATCATGCCCGACATGTGTGGTGGTCAGGGTATGATGGGGGTTGTAGATTTGTAACAGCTGGCAAACCACAAGTTGAGGAACAATGTCTTAGGCTATGTTCACACGGCAGAATTTCTGTCCGGATTTGCACTGGAATATTCAGCTCAGAAATTCTGCTGCAGCAGAGCCCCATTGATTTGCGAACTTTCCCGACACAGGCATCATCACTGAAAGGCATTGTCTATGATACAGCACATTTCCAAATGGTCCTAGCACCCGCCGGAATATTCAGATGTGCGGAATGTCTGCCCATGTTTTTCAAGCAGACATTCTGCACATTTTCGGCCGTGTGAACCCCGGCCTTACATATAAAAACATGCCAACAGATAGAAAAAGACGACTTTTCCTAGTATAGTTCTCATTTTCCCCTACCATTGGATCCTGTCCAGCTAATGGCAAAAATGACCACAGAAAATAAGGAGCTCAGATAAAGTCATCACTGTGCGTGGGCAACAAATAACAGTCAATTTTACAGATGTGAACAGAGCAAGCTGGGCACCGGGGCTCTGGAACTAAATAGTCTATTTCCACTATGGGGAGCAGAATCATTGTCAGTTTGATCCTTTTTTTAGGATTAGATTACTAATTCATTGTCTATTCATGCACCAGAGTAAATTAAGGCTGTATGTGATGTCCTCTAGTTTAAAACCCCCACTCAAAAAAAACAATAAAAAAGGTACCAAACCACTTGTGCCATCCAACCCCTATTGTGAACACACACATACACTGTACGAGCACACTGATCCTATAAAACAGTTAAAGGATCGTGCCATTCTATAAGTGGGCATTCCCTTTACTAGTAACCGTCACTAATGTGCATAATTTCATGATCTGTATCATCTGTATTAAATCTGAAGGTGCAGAATCTGCTTGATCATCATACGGGTTACATAATACAGTAAGTGATTCTATTTACACATATTACATACAAAATACAAATATTTTATAAATAGGTCTGCAGAGAAACTGGTACTTGGCTGCACTGCTTACACTAGGAAGTTTGGACCCTGCTTGAAGATTTATTAAGACACGGCCCTTTAATTCAAACAGAACAATGAAGATCCCATAATGTGGGGCCAGCATCAGAAAGTCAGAATCCATAGGTCATAGTGTATCAAATGTGTTGGGAGAGGACAACTCCTTCTGTATCCAACACTGTATTCATGGGCGCAGTGGATCCTCTACAGGTGGTGCTCCCAGGAAGAAGATATATATACACATGACAGTCATTAATGTCCAGGTATTTTTGGGCAGTTTGTCTATGAGATCTGAATCCAGAACAAGATTCCCAGCAAAAAAAGTTCCTATTTACAGTCCGAGGAAAAAAAATTATTAAAAGGTCTCAATCAATGAGGAAGCTCAACTTCTACAGCCACGAGGGGACTGTGTGATGGCCTTCGTAGGTGTAGCCCTACTACAACCATATAGTGCCCCATCCAAGGAACGATAGAGCTGTGATCCTCCCCTGCACTAGTATGATCATCTGTCCCTGGCCTTTGAGCCTCCATGTACAGTACAAATGATAGACTAGAGAAAGACCCCCAGCACTTGGCACGTTATGATAACATTCTGCTGTTCATCCAGGCCGTAGGTTACAGGGTCTCGCCAAAATGATCTTTTCTGTATTCAGCTGCAT
The DNA here is from genome assembly GCF_029499605.1 of Hyla sarda. NCBI lineage: Eukaryota > Metazoa > Chordata > Amphibia > Anura > Hylidae > Hyla > Hyla sarda. The sequence goes on from NC_079192.1 coordinate 93,347,037, forward strand.
CCACTTGCCCATCATTTTCATCATCTACATAAAAGGTAAAAAAAAAAAAAAAAGTTAATTCTTTATAATAAATGAGTATTCGAAATGCAAAAGCTGCGCATGCACTAAAATGCAAGTTAACACTTTGTCTGACCTATAATAGACTGGTTAAGGGAAGTTTTTGGTATCTGCAAAGCAGCATGCAAGTATGCTATTGAAACAAGGGGTAACTTTACAGGCTCTTAAAGGGGTACTCTGCCCCTAGACATCTTATAGGGGTTAAGATGTCTGATTACAGGGATCCTGCAGCTGAGGACCCTCGCGATCTCTCTGCTGCACTGCGTCACAGCGCTGGAGGCTTGTGACGTCACGGCCACGCCCCCTCAATGCAAGTCTATGGGAGGGGGCGTGACGGCAGTCACGCCCCCTCCCGTAGACTTGCATTGAGGGGGTGTGGCCGTGACGTCACCAGCCTACACCCCGCATCGCCAGTCATCCATCCGGCATGGAGTGAAGTTGGCTCTGTGCAACGGTTGTTTGGGTTGCCACAGCGATCAGAAATCTTATCCCCTATCCTTTGGATAAGGGATAAGATGTCTTTAATGCTCCTATGGTGACTATTGGGGGGGGGGGGGGGTTGGGAATGAAAAACCTGTGTAGAATTTTTTAAATAAAAGTAGTAATTGATTGGTTGTTATGGGCAACTGCACCACTCTTCCTCTACACAGGTTTTGATAAATCTCCCCATAATGTTTTTGTGGCCAGATATGGATTCTAGATGAAGAACACGTATAAAAGGAAGATCGAGGATAGGACTGATTAATAATGTCCAAGTTGGTTGTTGTTAATTTTAAAAGCCCTTCAGGCTGTGTTCAAATGATGCCTTTTTTCACACGATTTTCCTGTGATTTTGGCATAATTGCAGCAAAAACTTTGCTATTTTACTACACCTACCCAGAGTGGAAAGAATGCCCTGTGTGAACACAGCCTAAGACAGGCAAAAAGTCAATAGTGAAGAGCTGCCCGTATGTTCAGGCGAGCATTCACTTGTATCCTTGCTGGCATCACAACCCCAATTTATACGGGAATCGGTGTACTCGACTAATAATGGTTTTTAGGCACACAAATCCCAGCACTTGGGGGGGGGGGGGGGGGGGGGGGGGGGCTGGGTGGGGGAAGGAGAAAAAAAAACAAACAAACAATACTCACCCCTGTCTAATAATGCCAATTTATACTTCCCCTTCCTGGTGGATTAACTTCGGGCAGAAAAAAAACTGTACGTCTCTAACTTAAAGGACAACTGCAGCGGAATTACACTTATCCCCTATCCACAGGATAGGGGATAAGTGTTTGATCGCGGGGGGTCCGACCGCTGGGACCCCCCTCAATCTCCCTAACGGGGCGCCGGCATTAGCGCCCATGGTGACGTAGCATCGACCTAGAGGTTGGCGGTGATGCCCTGTCTCCCTGTCTCTCCCATAGAGATGTATGGAGAGCCGCGGCCCCGTACAGGAGAGCGTTCGGACCTTCCGCGATCAAACACTTATCCCCTATCTTGATGATAGGGGATAAGTGTTTGTACCGCTGCAGATGTCCTTTAACATGCCTATTCAGATCCACCAATCTTTTGAGGTTAATTTCTTACCATTTCTATAGCATCTCCTCTATCTCCCTTAAAGGGGTACTCCGCCCCTAGACATCGTATCCCCTATCCAAAGGGCATAAGATGTCTGATGGCAGGGGCCCTGCCGCTGGGACCCCCACAATCTCTGTGCAGCACCCGGTGTTCGTTTAGAAGCTGGGCCGCGCCCCTTGTGTCATCACGCCCCACCTCCTCAATGCAAGACTTACATATCCATTGTCTGTGACTCCACATGCTAGTGAAGTTGAGTCACAGACAATGAATAAGTAAATTGAGCTGTGAAGCCCCGCCCCCTGCACATGATTCACTGAATCCAGTGAACATATCTCTGGACATATTTAAGTAAGTGACCCCTTGTTGGACTCCTGTTCACCCACACTATAACCCACTGTATTGGGTGTGAACAGGCTGACAGTTTTCCCTTAAAGGGATACTCCGCTGCCCCAGCATTCGGAACATTTTGTTCCAAACACTTGGAGCAGGCGGCGGGGGTAGTGACCTCACGGTCACGCCTCTCGTGACTTCACACCACACCCCCATTAATGCAAGTCTATGGGGAGGGGGCGTGGTGTCTGCCACAGACCCTCCCATACACTTGCATTGAGGGGGTGTGGCATGATGTCATGATGGGTGTGGCCATGGCGTCGCCACCCCTGCATCTCACTCCAAGCGCTCGGAACAAAGTATCCCTTTAAGAATATCCATAGATATTATAAGTTCACCAGGAACCATCAAAAAGGATCGATCCTAAAATCTTGAACTGTTGGCAGTACTAGAATTAAAAAAACTTGGACTTGTGAGCTGAGAAAAATCCATTATAATACTAAACTATATGCAATATAGCAGAGAGCTAAATTGTGTAATGAATAATGAAATTTACATCCAAATCTCTTGCAAAATTTTACTGAATCTTAACTTTTATTCATGATACGACCTCTCACTTGAGCAATAGATCATTCCTCCCCTTCCCAAAATATATCCCCAATCTATCAAACAATGGCCCAATACAGAAAATGCAGGTTAATGGTCTATTCACACGTACAGTATTCTGTTCAGATTTGATGCGCAGGATTTTCTGCTGCAGATTTCAAAGTAAACTGAATGACTGAACACAGCTTGAAATCCTGCGCATCAAATCTGCACAGAATACAGTACGTGTGAATAGACCCTAAAGGGGTATTACAGGAAAAAAAAACATAGGGGATAAGATGTCTAGGGCTGGAGTGACCCTTTAAGGCCATGTTCGTACGGGGGAATGTCTGCAAAAAAAAAATTCCCATCGATTTCAATAGGATTCTGCGGTGCACATGGCGGAATTTCTGAAGCAGAAACATGTTTCTGCCGCAGAAATCCCATTTCCGGAGTCTGCAGATGCAAATGGGAATGATGTTGAACCATCTGTAAAGCTGTCTAAATTATCATGGTGTCCGGAAGTTTTATTCATTTACTTTTGAAAACCAATAGCAAACTTTCCGATGATGCTGAAAAACCCTGTATTTAAATGCAGACCAAGGCACAATTTTTCAGGAAAGGCTTTCACACCAAACATCATATAATTTTACACTTCTCAAGAGTACAGAAAAAACAGCGGCACTAGCAACTTGTATCTAAATTCACTATTATGGACCAAGGACAGCTCTGGGAGTCTCAGTTCAAAAGCCTGCGGCAGTGCTAGGACAGAGAATCGGCTTCAGTAAACATAGTACAATGAAAGAGAAAACGTAGCCTGCACTCACCGCACAGTACGGGTATCACGGCCTCAGATTCCGGAACCTCCTCGGTGACGTGGGAGTAACAGCCGCTGCTGACAGCGCTCAGAAAATGGGCAACAGCCGGCGGGTTCGCGTTACAATCAACGCTTCTTCCGGCCCACCGGGCCGGAAGAAGCGTTGATTGTAACGCGAAACCGCCGGCTGTTGCCCATTTTCTGAGCGCTGTCAGCACCGGGCCGGAAGAAGCGTTGATTGTAACATGAAACCGCCGGCTGTTGCCCATTTTCTGAGCACTGTCAGCACCGGGCCGGAAGAAGAAACCGGGCCGGAAGAAGCGTTGATTGTAACGCGAAACCGCCAGCTGTTGCCCATTTTCTGAGCGCTGTCAGCACCGGGCCGGAAGAAGAAACCGGGCCGGAAGAAGCGTTGATTGTAACATGAAACCGCCGGCTGTTGCCCATTTTCTGAGCGCTGTCAGCAGCGACTGTTACTCCCACGTCACCGATGAGGTCCGGAAACCGAGGCCGTGATACCCGTACTGTGCGGTGAGTGCAGGCTACGTTTTTTCTTTGATTGCATCATATATTTTTACACTACGACAAACTGCTATTAAAGCATGCACGAGCAACGCTGTATAACACGGTTAGCATCAAAAGGCAGATACCCCATGCTGTTACTAATGGATGCAAAGAAAGATGAAATGGCTGTCACAGCACACACCAGATGAACCAAAGACACAAGCACAAGACCTACGCCAGTCAGTAAATGCAACATATGGAGATTAGCAATAATATATGAAAAACATGCAGTCTAATGCTAATCGTACCAAGCATCATACCTCAATGTAAAAACACACCAGCCTGTGCTGGAGAAATCATGCTTAGAAAATCGGGCATGCAGAATGAAGCAAGCACCCCCCCCACAGTCATCTAATGTCTCCAGCAATAAATGTATTGAAAGCCATTGCTGTGAAATGGTTATAAATATCAGACACTCTTGGTGACTAGAGTCATGTGACTTGGATAATCCAGAGCTGGATTGTGGAAAAACATGGGGATAATTTGACGCAGGCAGAGCCCACGCTCACCTTGTACGTCTTCTTCTCCCCCATCACCATCCTCTTCCTCATTGTAGGCCAGCTCTGCCTGCTTGTCTGCCTCGTACTCACCCACGTTACCATCATCCCCGTTATAATCTGCCACCTTAGAGCCATGTTGAGCATCTACAGGGGACTCATTCTCATCAAAAAACCGACCTGGGAAGTCGGGAGTAGGAAGGAGCAGAAAAGCAGGAGAAAAAGGAAGGAAAAACGTAAGAAAATTAGGAAACATACGTACAGACAGGACAGGACTTTTAGCCCCAAGACGGAGTCATCTGAAGATTACTACATGTGTCTACAATGCAGAGCGGTCGAGGATAAGAGATCAGAGATACCTGTTCAGATTAGAACCAGCGACCTGTCTGACACAAGGGGAGAGGGTCTATGATAATAGTTTTTAGAAATTCAAAATTTTACACAATTGTATGGAATAGGACACATACAGTATAATGAAGAAGTATAAAATAAAGTATTAAACCATGTCTGGTAAAAAAAAAAAAAAAAAAAATTTATATAGATATCAACAGAAACGACAGACAAGTTATTAATAGTGGGGGCTCTAGACGGGGTACATGCACCAGTCCAGAATAAAAAGGCACATGGATGGTAAATGAGGTAAATTAACAAGGGGGGGGGGGGGGTGTCATATATTAAACGGGTACTCCGGTGAAATACTTTAAAAAAAAAAAAAAAAAAAAAAAAAAAACTTCTATTAAATAGACAGAGATGTCAGCAGAGAGCACTGTGTTTCAAAAAGAAAAGAATTTCCTCTGTAGTATTCAGCAGCTAATAAGTACAGGAAGGATTAAGATTTTTTTTATAGAAGTAATTTTCAAATCTGTTTAACTTTCTGGCACCAGTTGATTTAAAAAAAATAAAAATAAAGTTTTTCACCATAGTACCCCTTTAAGGCTAAGTTTCCACTTGGTTTTTTTTCTGGCAGTTTTTGAGCCAAAGTCAGAAGTGGATCCATAAGGGAGGAGAAGTGTAAGTTCTTCCTTTATATGTCCTATTTCTTTTGAATACACTTTTACAGTACGTTAAATTTAACAGTGGAGCAATCAATGATGTACATATCAAGATTGGGGGGTGGATGACTTCAAAGAGCCAATGACAGGTTAACAATTGGAAAAAGGTGACAGGCGGCAGCACGTCCTTCTTCAATTCTTATTTTACTGTAATTGTGGTACATGGAGCAGTAAGGGCAACAGATCAGCAGGTTGATCTGAGCTCTGGACGCACAGAGGTATTTTATGTGTAACCATCCTGGCAAAATAAAGCTCAGCTTTTCTCCTTTCCATTGCCAATCCAATGTTTCTGGCTGCTCTGCAGTGTTAATCTCTGGTTCTTTAACTGCTGAAAAACCACAACTCCCATCATGTACTGACAGCCCTCCAAGTTGTGGGTGGCACATGGGAATTCCAGGAAGCGGTCTCCCATGCTCCCGATGCACAAAGCTGGGAGTAACCTATCAATCAAGCTGACCCGGGAGGGGGAACATGAAGGAGCTGGGGAGACCACCTTAAGACTCCCCTTAAAAGGGGTACTCCATTGTCCTGAACACTTGGAATAGGCAGCGGGGGTCGTGATGTCATGACCACGCCCCTTGTGATGTCACACCACACCACCTCAATGCAAGTCTACGGTCGCCACGCCCCCTCCCATAGACTTGCACTGAGGGGGCTTGGTGCGACATCACGACCCCCACTGCCGGCACCCAACGTTCTAAACCAACCCTGGGTGCTGCACAGAGACTGCGGGTCCCAGCAGCGGGACCCCACAATCAGACATCTTATCCCCTATCCTTTGGATAGGGGATAAGTTGTCTAGGGGCGGAGTTTCATGCTCAAATATACTAGCTGTAACTCCACCAAGATACAACAGTCATACATGTATGCTTTTGCCTCCTTTCACTGTAGCCAATAGTAGCTCTGTGATTTCCGAAAATATAATATTTCCCCCATAAGTGAAAAGAACTGTACTTTAATGTCCTAGAGCCCTAAAACAGACTATCCCATCATCAAAAGCACAGACACTGCTTGATAACCAGAGAGGTAAAACATGGCATCAGTTTCCATCAATCTGCCATACTGATAGTCGCGGTGTAATTCTAACTGCACACTTCATATATTATTTCCACATATATAAATTATTAATGCAAAAAGGCAAAAGTTTAATTAACCAACTGCAAGCACGTTACATAAGAAAGGCACAGTGCAGAAGGAAGGAGAAATGGAGCCGATCACAGTATACACAGTCATAACATTAAAGCGTTACTGTCGTTAGGAACTTTTTCCCCCCCCCCCCCATTTAACTCTTCCTTAAAAACTAAGCATTATTAGAGCTGGGCGGTATGACCAAAAATGTGTATCACGGTATATTTGTAACTTATGGCAGTTCCAGGCTAATTCTTTCACCCCCCCCCCCCCCCAAAATCATGCGACTCACCAGCGCTGTTCTGCTCCCCCCCAATTAATTATCAGCCCAGCAGGGTACTACTCACATTTGTCACCCGCAAGCACTGCCCTCCTCCTCTTTGTTGCGGGCCGACACCGGCGCTGGAGCCAACGCTGTCCGGGCATGCTGGCAGTTGTAGTTTTGCAACAGCTGGAGGACCGCAGGTTGGAGACCACTTGCATACAGTATAGAATTCCAACGCCGGTGTCGGCCCGCAACAAAGAGGAGGAGGGCAGTGCTTGCGGGTGACATATGTGAGTAGTACCCCACTGGGCTGATAATTAATTGGGGGGGAGCAGAACAGCGGCGGGTTACATATGATTAGTTCCCCAATGTGTGGACAGCACAGCAGCGCTGGGCTGATAATTCATTCACAAGGGGGAGGGGCCCAACCGGTATTGCGGTATGGAAAAAATTTATATCGTGCAGCCCAAAAATGTTGGTATTCAGTATGAACCGGTATACCAGCCAGCCCTAATATATCATATTATATATTATATATAAATGTTTATAAACCCATGGCCACTAGGGGTCTCTGTCTTTTTAATTTTGAAGATTAACCCTGGTATCTAGGGCTCTTTGGTCCTAGTTACTAAGAAAAGGACCGAAATTCTGAAGGGAGGGGGAGTGGTTCTCTCTCTCCTCTGCTCACTCGGTACAGTGTATCAGTGCAGCTTTCAACTGTGTGAGGAGAACACCTGTGAGATCCAGAAAGGATGCAGACAGATTGCAGCCTCTTCAGGAGAAGCATTTCCATGCACAGTCACAAGCAATACAAGGTGTTAAACTATTTATATGCAAAATGGTTTCTCTTTGGTCATTTTATGAACTTATTTCTTGTGTATTTGCATTATATGGGTTCCACATGGCTGCTTTAGAGTTATAAAAAGCATGCACGTTGGTCACAAAGCTGTGAAAATGTAAAAATCTTTAATTTTTTCCACACAAAGTGCAGGGTTTTCTTCTGTTCTTGCATCATATAGTTTCACATGGCTGCATTAGGGTTATATAGAGCATGGCATGGCTGCATTAGAGTTATTAGAAGGGGGGTGCGGGGGAGGAGAGGAGCTCATCATACTCCAGGGGAAACACCCCCCAGCCTCAGTAATATATAGATCAAAAAGGTATTTTACATATTAACACATGCATATTATTATGCATACAGGTCTTAGGGCACATTACTACACCCATTTAAGCATTTTTATTTTTATTTTCTTACTAATGACAGTAACGCTTTTAATTCACCCAATATTGTATAGGTAATCCTTATGCTGCCAAAATAGCACAGACCCATGAAGTCACCGACTCCACAAGACCTCTGAACGTGCCCTATGCTGTCTGATCCATGGAGGTCGCACCTCACAACACCAGACTTTTTTTCTCAAGCACATCCCACAGGTGATAGATTGCTATCAGGGGAATTTGAAGGCCAAGTCAACACCCTGAACACCGTCACATACCTGGCTGTGATGCCCAAATGTCCATTGTTTGTGCTTTCAGCAGTAAACAGGGGTAAGTAAGCTGCAACATAGTGTGTTCTGACTCCTTTCTATCATAGCCAGCATTAAAAGGGGCATTCCCAACTTTGACATTTATGGCATAGCCTGTGGAAATGCTATAAATGTCTTATAGATGTGTAACACTCCCCTAGCTGCTTCTTTAAAGGACATCTGCCGTCAGTGTAAATACTCCTATCCCCTATCCTGCGGATAAGGGATAAGTGTTTGATCGCGGGGGGTCCAAACGCTCGGACCCCCTGGCTCTCCAGTGCAGGAGGCGTGTTGACCACAGCATGACACCGTGCCTGGAACGCCTCCTCCGTGTAGTTCTATGGGAGAGGCGGGAAAGCAGCGTTCGTGCATCTCCGCCTCTCCCACAGAGCTGTATGTGGAGGGGGCGTGCCATCAACCTCAGTGAGGTCGACTCTACGTGCATTAGCTGGTGCACAGCGCAGCGATGCCTGGGCCCCGTTTGGGAGACCCCCCCCCCCCCCCCACGATCAAACACATATCCCCTCCACAGGATAGGGGGATGAGTGTATTTACACTACAGATGTCTTTTAACTCCTACTGAAGCGAATGAAGAAAGAAGTGTACATGCGTGGCCTCTCGAACATGTCTTCTACAATGGAATGTGGTTGGCAGCGGCTGCCGCACTAGGAGGGTGATGGTAGCCCCATTCTTCACAGAGATGTTGGTTTCAAAATTGAAATCTACACTATTGGCTGAAAGGACCCGGTTAGGAAGTTCTCTAACCTTTTAAGCAATTTATGCACAACTGGACAGTGATGTCGCTGCAGCTTCCTGAGGTATCCATTAAAGGGACACCCGTGACCGATGACTTACTTTGGGAATTGTCCGCTATAGGCTAGCAGATATAATTATTCAAGTACAGAATAGTATAGTGTATTATGCTATACCATACTTTATTTATTGCAGTATACTGACACTGAATATACAAGCCCCAAGAACAATCTTTTGGCCTCCATCTGAAAATGGACACTTATGGAAAGCAGAAAACAAGAGGAAAATCCAGCTCCCAAGGTGCAAGTACAATAAAACTTAACGTTTACTTCATCCAAATAAAAATAAAATTCCGTGGTGGAAGTGAGTGGTGACATGTCACCCTAAAATCGAAGTGAAACGCCATGGCCAAGACTAAGAGATTATGCTCGAAATGCATCGGCGTTTCACTTCGATTTTAGGGTGACATGTCACCACTCACTTCCACCACGGAATTTTATTTTTATTTGGATGAAGTAAATATCATAATATCATCCGTCTGTGTCTGGAGTCTCCAAGCGGAGAGCTGATCTATTTCCCTTCTGTACCTATGGAAAGCACCTGACATACACAATAAGGGCAAAATGCGATGTGAATGGGGCCTTATTCTGTCTGGAGAATATCCTTGATCTGCATAAGGCTCTGTTAACACTATAGTCATGGCTTCAGTGATCACATTTACTTCAGGGGTCGGCTGTTCTTCTGACAGAGAACAGAACTATGAGACCACACTATTTTAGCCACCAAATAAACTCCAGACATCAGTTTCTTCTGTCCAAACTAGTGTTTCCCAACGAGTGTGCCTCCAGCTGTTGTAAAACCAACTCCCAGCATGCGCGGACACAAATGAAGGCTGTCTGGGTATGCTAGAAGTTGTAGTTTTGAAACAGCTGGAGGCACACTCGTTGGGAAATAAATACCGGTCCACACACTTAAAGGGGTACTCCGATGGAAAACTTTTTTTTTTATTTTTTTTTTTAAATCAACTGGTACCAGAAAGATAAACAGATTTGTTAATTACTTCTCTTAAAAAATCTTTACCCTTTGAGTATTTTTAAGCAGCTGTATGCTACAGAGGAAATTCTTTTCTTTTTGAATTTCTTTTTTGTCTTGTCCACAGTGCTCTCTGCTGACACCTGCTGCCCATATCAGGAACTGTCCAGAGCAGCATAGGTTTGCTATGGGGATTTTCTCCTGCTCTGGACAGATCCTTATACGGGCATCAGGTGTCCCGCAGAGAGCACTGTGGAGAAGACAAAAAAGAAATTCAAAAAGTAAAAGAATTTCCTCTGTAGCATACAGCTGTTAAAAAGTAATGGAAGGGTAAAATTTTTTAATAGAAATAATTTACAAAATCTGTTTAACTTTCTGGCACCAGTTGATTTAAAAATAAATAAATAAATAAATAAAAACTTTTCCACCGGAGTACCCTTTTAATATAGATTTCCAACTATGTCATACATAGACACACCAGGTCAAGCAGGTAAAGAGCTACAGTTTGTTTCATAGAAGGAGATTTTGAGCAGGTGAATAAGCCATATTTTTTAACATTACATCAGAAAATGGGACAATTTTTATTATACAGCACAGGTCTCCTAAATTTATATGTAAAATCTATTTTATCTAGCCCCCCTTGAATGTGCGACCATTTTGCCTTCGGTATATACTGGAAAAGCAGGTCTAACGAGACTATGATTTTAATTTGTAAAATTTACCCAGCTAAGGCTCCTTTCACACTATGAGCATTCATCCTGTGTAAAAACAGATGTATAATAACGGATGAAATAACAAGGAGTATTCATCCGTTAAGACCAGTTATAACATCCCTTATGTATGGCCGTTAACGCCTCTGCCTACAGACTCCCACTGCCGGGACTACTACTACTCCCATCATGGAACAGACTTGTTTCCATGATGGGAGTAGTAGTTCCCTGGCTGCGGGAGTCTGCCAGTGGCTGGGGAGACTACATTAGTGTTTGTACTACGACAGACTCTGTTTATAATGGGGGTCGTAGTACAGGGGCTGAGGGATTGATCGCCCCGGTCTCGCTTCTGAGACTCGACGCGATTAGAGGTTATTAAACAGGGAAGCGGGCGGCATGCTCCACTTCCCTGCGATATACGATGTATTTACTGTACTTTAATTTTTAAGTTCCCCGCCGGGAGCCCTGAATGGTGGGTAATGATGAGCCATTCAGGGCTCCCGGCGGGGTTTTCAAATAGAAGAGCTGCGGTGAGGAAAAGATATATAGAATCACTGGGGGGAGGGGGCGTATAGATCTGGCCCCCCACAGTGCTTCTATATATCTTGCCCCCCACAGCGCATTTATATATGTCCCCTCTGCAGCGCATTTATATATGTCCCCTCTCAGCGCATTTATATATGTTGCCCTCCGCAGCGCATTTATATATGTCCCCTTCCGCAGCGCTATCATAAGCCCCCGCCAGCGCTATGAATGAAAAGTATTCTACAGCAGCGCATCGGGCCGCCAGATGTGGAATACTTTTGATTCATAGCGTTGCAAAGGCATTTGATTATAGAAGCGCTGCGGGGGCCAGACATAAGGATTTATGTCTGACCCCTGCAGCGCAGCTATATATAAATGCAGCTGCAGCGCTATGAATGAAAAGTATTCTTTCAGCAGCACATCTGGCCCGATGCACTGCTGTAGAATACTTTTCATTCACAGTGCTGCCGGGGGCTTATGATAGCACTGCGGGAGGGAACATATATAAATGCAATGCGGTGGAACATATATAAATGCGTTGCGCGGAGGAACATATATAGAAGTGCTGTGGGGGCCAGATATATACCCCCCCCCCCCCAGCGATTCTATATATCTTTCCACACCGCAGTGCTTCTAATTGAAAACCACGCCGGATGCCTTGAATGGCTCCTCAGTACCGACCATTCTGAGCTTCCGGCGGGGAATTTAAAAATGAAACTAAATACATCATACATCGGAGGGGAGCGCAGCATGCCGTCCGCTCCACTGTTTAATAACTTCTAATCGTATCGGGTCTCAGAAGGGAGATCCCTTGCGATCAATCCCTCAGCCCTTGTACTACAACTCCCATCATGGAACAGAGTCTGCCCCATGATGGGGGTTGTAGTACAAACACTAATGTAGCCTCCCCTGCCACCGGAAGACTCCCGCAGCCAGGGAACTTCTACTCCCATCATGGAAACAAGTCTGTCCCATGATGGGAGTAGTAGTAGTCTCGCAGTACTGCAGGAGTCTGCTGATGTCACCTCTTCTGAGCATGCCTGGAAGTAATAATGGATATTATAAACCAGGCGCAAACAGATGACATAAAGGCTCATTAGTCACCCATAGACTTCAATGTTAAAAATAACGGACGTTAATTTACCCGCTTCTTGCGATGGAAGAAAAATTAGTGCATGTGCCGTTTTTTCTTCTGCCACAATTAACGTCCGTTATTCATGACGGGCTATAACGGGTCATAACGGATAATCAAACGTTTAACATCCATTTTTAAAGCTTTTCTAGCGGACGTTTATAACGGATCTTTTAACGGATGAATTTTATAGTGTGAAAGCAGCCTAAGGATAAAATATACATGTACACTTATAAATGTGTATAAAGAGATGGAAAAATTATACAATTGACCCATTCACAAAACAGTCTCTGTTCAAACATGTTTACTACAATAGTTGTAATACCAGATCACACCACACGATGGCAGCATGTCCCTCTGTGTTAACTTGTCAGTTCTCTTATACTGCCGGCTTCTGCCTATATATTATGTTTATCATACTAAAGACAACGTGCTTGTCGGGGGAAACAATGGTAAGAAATGGAGACTATGAAACACCAGGAACCGCAGACTTGCCAGCATGATCAAACAAACAAATGACTCGAATAGCAAAAAAGTTTTCCACGACAGATCATTTTTATGATTGTATCAGCACTGACATAAGGATTTCCTGAGCAATTCAGGAGATTGTACTCACTCTGTTTTATATTTGGAAATATCATGGACTTGGGCTCTTTGGGGATTTGCTTCTGCACAAAGTGCAGAGCGTTGTCTTCTATAGTGGACGCAGGCTCCTTCTTGGCACCAGGGGGAAGGTACTTAGCTATGGCAGAAGTAAAAAGACTTAATTACAGCATTACGCTTAAAAGGGACCTATCATCACTTTCATACTGCCTGACCCATGAGTCATTGGGGCAGTTGCCAGCTGGTTCTTCCCACCTATCAAATCCATGGCAAAAGTGTAGACCAGTGTTTCCCAACCGGGGTGCCTCCAGCGGTTGCAAAACTACAACTCCCAGCATGCCCAGACAGCCAAAGGCTGTCTGGTCATGCTGGGAGTTGTAGTTTTGCAACCGCTGGAGGCACCCCGGTTGGGAAACACTGATGTAGACAGAAGACCGTGCACTTTGTTCTTCTCTCAGGAGCTGTCTGTGAATAAAGACAAATGTATTTAGAATCATAAAATGCTTACCATATAGCAGTGGTCTTCAAACTGTGGCCCTCCAGATGTTGCAAAACTACAATTCCCAGCATGCCAGGACAGCCCTTGGCTGTCTGGGCATGCTGGGAGTTGTAGTTCTGCAACATCTGGAGGGCCACAGTTTGAAGACCGCTGCCATATAGATTCCCACATTGACATTTATGGCATATCCACAGGATATCCCTGCATGCAGTAATTTTTCCGCCACGATGTCCAGTCACTGTATAACGCCCGTAATGAATTACGGGCATATACGGGTGCAAATGGGCAGTTACAAAACCCCATAGGCTGCAATGCAATTTAGTCACGGCCGTCAGGGGTTTTGTAACGGCCGGGTTTTGCAGCTGTAGTGACGGAACATGTGACGGAAGTTTGTAAGCGGAAAAATTCATAGTGTGAAAGGAGCCTAACGGATTCAGATCCCACCTCTGGGACCCACACTTATCTTGGGATTGAGGGCCCTCAGCCCCTCCCCATCTGGTCAGGAAGCCGCTGTTTTATGCAGTAACTCAGACTGAGGTCAATAGAAGTTGCGCAGCACCTCGAGCCATCTAGATACCCTAACTCCTAAGTTATGTAAGTAGCATAATGACAAGATAAGAATGAGGATAGCACTCACCACTGTACTTGTGTGCAGATTGATTTGTTCAGACTTCACATGGAGGACACTAAGGGTACGTTCACACTGCGGAATTCCCGAGGAATTCCGCAAGTAGAACTCAGTGAAGTGAACAGTCCCCTCAGTGCGAATGGTTCTTCTGCAAGACCCGTTCACACTGCGGGATTTCAGCGGCGGCGCAGAAATTGTTCAGCGCAAAGAAAGAACATGTTCACTTTTTGCGCGGAATTCCGCGAGTACTGCATAGCCGCCTGATGGAATCTCCACTCGCGGAATTCCACAAGAGGAGATTCCACAGTATGAACGTACCCAAATGTGGACATCGGCTTCCTATACACGGCAGGTACAGGTGCCGGAGCATTCCCGACACCAGTACATGCCGTGTATAGGAAGCCAATGTCCACATTTGTGTCCTCCATGTGAAGTCTGAATAAATCGATCTGCACACAAGTACGGTGGCGAGTGCTACCCTCATTCCCATCTTGTCATTTTGTGGATTTGGCGTTTTGTGCATGTATGGAGTGAGCACCACCACCCAGCAATCAATATCACAGCAGTGTGTGTGACTGACCTTACGTTGTTGGGAACGTTGCAGTGCCGCACGGATCTGTTTCTCCCCTATGTCTATGCAAATAGCATGGCTCACCATGCTAAACAGTTTATTAATCTTTATGGTGTAAGACCAGCTGTGTAAATCAGTGATTTGGGTCTCCTAACCACCTCCAGCAGCCACAATCAGGCTTGTGGACCCTTGAAGTCAAGAAAAATGTGGGTCCTCTGGAAAGGTCATAAATGTCCAGATGTGAAAACACCACAGGAATCATTCATCCCTAAATTTACAAGCTGCACATAAAAGATTATTGGGTCGATACTAAATGGTTGATACATTACCACCACTATGTGTCCGATAATGGACTGCCTGCAGCTAAGCAGCTTGAAATCCACTATGGTTTCTACCAAGTAAAATTATTTTTTTCTAAACACCACCCATTCTGTTTTATATAAAACTGCAAAGAGGAAATTTAATACAACATGCAGCCGTTCTAATGACTGGCTAACCATGTAATGCATGGACAGCTGGAGTCTGTTAGCACTTCCGCATTCTGGTTCACAGAGGGGGGTATTCCTCAATGACATCCATATGCCTTAATCCAACATACAAGCGAGTTTTTTTTTATTGTTTGCTATTTAAGTAATGATCATGTGTAAGAGAATTGATGTTCACATAAAGTGTACAAGTAGCTTTAAAAAACATTTGACATCAAATGCTTAGATCGGTCGAGGTCTGAGTGTTCAGACCCCTATAATCGCTAAAGCATGGCTGATTAAGATAATCCCATAGACTTACATTATAAGTTTGTCTCACTTAGCATTCCTCTCTCACCTTGTTTTCTAGTGATCGGTTGGGGTCCAGGCACTCTCTAAAAATGTTACAGTGCCCATTTAAAGAAACTTTAAAAGTAAAATTCTGCTTTAACCAGCCACCCTTAAGTCACTCTTTACTGGTAACAAAATGAAAATCACCTACCTTGGGCATTGGCAATAGAATCTGGCTGCACAGAAGGTTGTTTCTCCGACTCCCCAATTTCATTTGCCAGAACACCAAAATCTTCCTTTTTCTCAGCTAGAAGAGACATGTATCAACATACAACTATAAAAACAAAGCACACACAAAGTGCATCAACCCCCATTATATTCTCTTTGGACTCACCAGTGGGGACCGCTTCGGGTTTCACTGGCTCACTGTCCTCTATTTCTGGCATTCCTGCATCTCCTCCAGCTTTGGCAGCATCTAAAACATCCAAATCATATTATACAGGTTATTGCACCCTAACCAGATAATATATCAGACAGAAATAGAATAAAAGTAGCCTATATACACTTTTATAGTTTTGTAAATTCAGGATACCAATTCAAAGCATAGAGCAGTGTTTCCAGAACCAGGGTGCCTCCAGCTGTTGCAAAACTACAACTCCCAGCATGCCTGGACAGCCTTTGGCTGTCCGGGCATGCTGGGAGTTGTAGTTTTGCAACAGCTGGAGGCACCCTGGTTCTGGAAACACTGGCATAGAGGAACTGTTTTATGCTCTGTTGTGCCATGAATTAAAATCCACACCTCATCCTTTTGTAATGTGTAGCATAATGCCTTTTTATAGAACATATCCCTGACATTAAAGAAAACTTTTCACATGTCACAAGTTTTAGTCAGTCAGGGTCTGGGTGTTGAGATGCCTTACAATCATAAGAACAAGTGGGGAGAAGCACAGGTAAGCTCTTCACTCCCCGACTTGCTGAGATTTCCGTCCAGTTGCACGAGATGGCCTCCATTATTAAGTCTATGGAGTCCATATCACGCAAATGGATGGAGAACGCAGTGAGCCGGGGAGTGAAGTGCACAACCACATACTTCTCCCTGCTCTGAACACCCAGACCTTGACCAATCATAAGTTTTGTTAAAGAGGTTGTCCAGTGAAAATTAACCACTATCCACAGGATGATTGACAAGTATCTTGTCACAGGGGGTCTGTGAGAGGGAGTGCTGTAGAAGCCATGTGCCCTTCATTTATTTTTATGGGAGTGCTGGGTAAAGCACTCGGAATCTCTGGCACTTTCATAAAAATGAATAGAGGACGTACTGTCTACAGACTACAATCTCTCAGAGAGCCAGGGCCCCATTCTGGAGATCTCAGAAGGTGTAGCCCCCCCCACCCACGATCAGATCTTTATCCCCTATTCTGTAAATAGGGGATAAGTTAACTAGTGCTGGGCGGTATACCGGTTCATACTGAATACCAGTGCTTTTTTTATTATTATTTTTATGATACTAGCTGAGTATCTGGCGTTGCCCGGTTTTTCCTTCCTAATCCTTTTTGGGGAGGAAAATCAACAAAGGAGGAAGCTTTTGACTTCATATCCCATCCTCATATATTGTTGTTATATCCCGACCTCCCATCCCGTCCCGTCCTCCCATACTCCTATCCAGTCCTTATGTCCCATACTCCTATCCAGTCCTTATGTCCCATACTCCTATCCAGTCCTTATGTCCCATACTCCTATCCAGTCCTTATGTCCCATACTCCTATCCAGTCCTTATGTCCCATACTCCTATCCAGTCCTTATGTCCCATACTCCTATCCAGTCCTTATGTCCCATACTCCTATCCAGTCCTTATGTCCCATACTCCTATCCAGTCCTTATGTCCCATACTCCTATCCAGTCCTTATGTCCCATACTCCTATCCAGTCCTTATGTCCCATACTCCTATCCAGTCCTTATGTCCCATACTCCTATCCAGTCCTTATGTCCCATACTCCTATCCAGTCCTTATGTCCCATACTCCTATCCAGTCCTTATGTCCCATACTCCTATCCAGTCCTTATGTCCCATACTCCTATCCAGTCCTTATGTCCCATACTCCTATCCAGTCCTTATGTCCCATACTCCTATCCAGTCCTTATGTCCCATACTCCTATCCAGTCCTTATGTCCCATACTCCTATCCAGTCCTTATGTCCCATACTCCTATCCAGTCCTTATGTCCCATACTCCTATCCAGTCCTTATGTCCCATACTCATATCCAGTCCTTATGTCCCATATTCATATCCAGTCCTTATGTCGGACCGATTTGTGATGAATATATTGTAAGCTGAACATAGAAGGGGACGTGGCTTTGTGGGACTGGGTGTGATTTGCAAGCCAGACTGATGCACAAAAAGGGTAGATAATAAAAGGGATGGGGCTTAAACAGTGGGCGTGTCTTTGTGAGATGGGGTGTGGCTTGCAAGCCGGACTGCCACATTCACCAGGAGATGCAGAGTGGAGCTTGTGGAGGAAGGTACTGGAAGTCCCATATACTTGCATGGGACTTGAAACAAAAACCCATCTTTTATATAAGGGTGTATGTAAGGGTTAATTTAACTATCATATTTTTTTATTTGATATACAATCAATATGTGTACCAGGTATTATTGAAATATCTCCAGCCGTATGGAAGTGATGTGGGAACACACATTTCCTATTGATTTGCATGGGACTTTAAACAAAAACCTTGACCCTCACAAATGGGGGTAGTTAGGGGTTAAAATGACTATCCTATATTTTAAGAGGACATACAAGTAACATGTGACCAAGTATTATCTAAATATCTCCAGCCGTTTGGAAGTTAAGCAGTAACATATTTCCCATAGACTTGTATGGGACCTGACCCTGGCAAATCGGGGTGAGTAAGGGTTAAATCACCTATCCTATGTTTGTTGTTGACATATAAGTAACATGTGTGCCAAGTTTCATGTTAATATCTTTAGCAGTTTGGACGTGATGCTGGAACATACATACACACTGAGTTTTATATATCTACATGAATTTTTCATACACCGCTATATCGGTGAGTGTATACAAAACGTTGGGAAAGCAGAGCGGCAGAACATTGTTTGAGAGGGGCCTGGTTTTGCAGTTGCCCCAAACAAGCACCATGTGAGCATTACCAAAACGAGGAGCCATGTCTGTTGTATTAAACCTGTATTAATAATAGTGTAAACATTAACGTTTTTCTACAATATTCAGTACTCATGACAGTAAAATAGGTCATTGTAAGGCAGTTTACTGCAGTAATTACTGTATGATTAAAAAAATGAAATTAACCGCCAATAGTGCATGAAAAAAATAAAAAAAAATACAGTTAAATACCGTGAAACCGCCATAATTTAGAAAAATACTGTGATATACATTTTTGGTCATACCGCCCAGCACTAAAATTAACTATGACTAGATCACCACTTTAATTTATGGTTTAATTTATGGTTCAGACCTAGGCCAGTGTTTCCCAACTAGGGTGCCTCCAGCTGATGCAAAAATACAACTCCCAGGCATGCTGGGAGTTGTAGTTTTGCAACAGCTGGAGGCACCCTGGTTGGGAAACACTGACCGAGGAAAAATTTTGTTCATAGAAAGGGGTCCCCATTCAGGACTAATATGTTAACTAACTGGCATTTGAAACAGTGCATCTCACTCACTTAGCAAATCCATTTATTTATATGGACAGCCTACTGCTTTTAAAGGGGTACTCCGGTGGAACACTTTTTTTTTTTTTTTTTTTTTTTTTTTTTTTAAATCAACTGGAGCAAGAAAGTTAAACAGATTTGTAAATTACTTCTATTAAAAAATCTTAATCCTTCCAGTACTTATTAGCTGCTGAATACTACAGAGGAAATTATTTTCTTTTTGGAACACAGAGCTGTCTGCTGACATCATGACCACAGTGCTCTCTGCTGACATCTCTGTCCATTTTAAGAACTGTCCAGAGTAGGAGAAAATCCCCTTAGCAAACAAATGCTGCTCTGGACAGTTCCTAAAATGGACAGAGGTGTCAGCAGAGAGCACTGTGCTCATGATGTCAGCAGAGAGCTCTGTGTTCCAAAAAGAAAATAATTTCCTCTGTAGTATTCAGCAGCTAATAAGTACTGGAAGGATTAAGATTTTTTTAAAAGAATTTACAAATCTGTTTAACTTTATGGCACCTGTTGATTAAAAAAATATATATATATATTCCACCGAAGTACCCCTTTAAATGGGGTCAAAAATGCAGAGAAAGTTAAGAGAAATATAGTAAGGAATTAATCCTCCCTACAGGGACATAAACCATGGAGCCAAGATCCTGGACACGCAATTATGTACGTGGTCAAAAATGTATTACCCCGCTCAAAATGTAGGCGGTTACTTGAAGGGTCTTCCACACGCTCCTCTTTGGCTATGATGGCTATCGTGTGCATCTTGTTCTCAGGTCCAGTTTCACCTGCTGCCACATTGCTGGGCACCTTGTCTGCCTCCTCCTAGAAAAAAGAATGGAAGGTTTAGTCTGCACAGTGGTGCTGGCGCATCACATGAGGATTTGTCAAATTCCCAAACTAAAAATAATTTAATCCCAAAAATATTAATCTCCAGGTGACTTCTAATCCATATTTGCACCTAAACCATAAATATGCTGTTCTGAATATAAAAGATAAGGTTGTCAGAATATGGATATGTTGGCTGAACCCTAGCAATGGAGTTAAATATAAAATCTAGACAATCTAGACCAGTCTTTCCCAACCAGGGCGCCTCCGGCTGTTGCAAAACTACAACTCCCAGCATGCCCAGACAGCCTTTGGGTGTCCGGGCATGCTGGGAGTTGTCGTTTTGTAACAGCTGGAGGTGCCCTGGTTGGGAAACATTGAACTAGACATTGCTTACTAAAGGAGTTGCCCTACTTGGACATATGGATCTCTCAAGACAATGGTCTGCCATTGGGGCCCTCTATCTATGGCCGGAACATAAAGCCAAAGAACAGCTCTCCGGAACATAAAGCCAAAGAACAGCTCTCTCTCTTATGGACTCAATCCATCCATGTATCACATAAATGAACATTTATCATAATAAAGTTTTCTTGGATGAGACATCTTCCTACCCAAATGCCATGGTATTGAACATTACATTTAGGAGCTTTAACAGTTGGAATCAGGGTTATCTCTTCCTGGGTCTCCTGCCATAATTTCATTTAAAATGTCGACGGATAGTTTGCTCTGACACTGATGCTCCCTGAGCCTGCAGGACAGCTTGAATATCTTTGGAACTTGTTTGGGGCTGATTATCCACCATCAGGACTATCCTGCGTTGACACCTTTCATCAATTTTTCTCTTCCGTCCATGCCCAGGGAGATTAGTTACAGTGCCATGGGTTGCAAACTTCTTGATAATGTTGCGAACTGTGGACAAAGGCAAATCTAGATCTCTGGACTTGTAACCTTGAGATTGTTGATATTTTTCCACAATTTTGGTTCTCAAGTCCTCAGACAGTTCTCTTCTCTTTCTGTTGTCCATGCTTACTGTGACACACACAGACACACAATACAAAGACTAAGTGAACTTCTCTCCTTTTTATCTGGTTTCAGGTGGGATTTTTATATTGCCCACACCTTTTACTTGCCTCAGGTGAGTTTAAAAGAGCATCACATGCTTGAAACAATCTTATTTTTACACAATTTTGAAAGGGTGCCAATAATTTTGTCCAGCCCATTTTTTGTTTGGTGTGCCATTATGTCCAATTTGCTTTTTTTCCTCCCTTTTTTGGTTTAGTTCCAATACACGCAAAGGGAATAAACATGTGTATAGCGAAACATGTGTTACTGCAATCCTTTTCTGTGAGAAATACTTCATTTTCTAGAAGAATTTAAGGGGTGCCAACATTTACGGCCATGACTGTACATGGCAGATGTCAAAAGGCTTGTAAAACACTCAACAACATAAACTAAAAAGTGAATAAAATGCTGTGATTTCTACATAAAAGGAGTGGCATGGATTATTTACTGATAATTCAGGGCTGAGGATAAATAGCTGTAACCAAGGACTTGGGAGTCCATTTTAAAGGCGTACTGCAGTTGGGAAAAAAAATAATAATCAGATGGTGCCAAAAGTTAAAGATTAGTAAATTACTTCCATTTAAAAATCTTAATCCTTCCAGTACTTATCAGCTGCTGTATGCTCCAGAGGAAGTTGTGTAGGTCTTTTCTGTTTTACCACAGTTTTCTCTGCTGACACCTCTGTCCAAGTCAGGAACTGTCCAGAGCAGGATAGGTGTGCTATGGGGATTTGTTCCTGCTCTGGACAGTTCCTGACATGGACAGAGGTGTCAGCAGAGAGCACTGTGGTCAGACTGGAAAGAACTACACAACCTTCTCAAAGCATACAGCAGCTGATAAGTACTGGAATGATTAATATTTTTTTAATAGAAATTATTTACTAAATCAGTATAACTTCTGGCACTAGCTGTTATGAAAACATTTCCACCGGAGTACCCCTTTGAAGGACAATCGAAAGGGGATAGTCACGTATAAAATAATCAATACAAAGTAGCAGAACATCATAATTGTCAGAATGTATGTATTTTACAATTCAATGGCCCTGATACTAAGAGTGGAGTGGAGTTTTCTGTGTTTTTTAACCCCCAACAGATATTTTTTTTTCCACAGTATTTACTAGGGTTTCCCTAATTTTTTTTAAATGTATTTATTTTATTTATTTATTGTTATTTATTTTTACACATGTTCTGATCTGTCGGGTTTTCCTCAACTCAAATCCACCACAGTTTGTGATTTTTCGAAAAATGTCTTTTTGGTGACCACACCCCTTTGGCGCACAACCCAACTAAACAGGTCGGGTTTACAATAGTAAAATCAGGGCCAATGTGTTTTAATGTTATGTTTTTTTTTTTATCATGATATATTAATATTTTTAATTCACATTAATAATATTTTGCTTGTTAAAAAAACAAACTAAGAAATATTTGGCAGATATATGGTTTCTTTGCCCACCTTTTCTCGGTCAGCCTGCTGGAGTCGCTTTATACTTTCATCGTGTTCTAGCTTCTGATCGGCCAGCTGCTTTGTGCACTGTTGACTAACAAGATCATCATAGAATTAGTGGACTAGTTATTGGCACATCAGTGGTTCCCAACCAGGGTGCCTCCAGGTGTTGCAAAACTACAACTCCCAGCATGCCTGGACAGCCAAAGGCTGTCCAGGCATGCTAGGAGTTGTAGTTTTGCAACATCTGGAGGCACCCTGGTTGGGAACCACTGTTGTACATGTTGCCATGTAGCTGTCATGGCTGCACGTAAGGCTTGTCCCAACCTCTCTTCCTTCAGTGTCTTCTGAAGCAGGGTGTTATTGTTCTTGTACTCCAGTAGCAGAGCATCCTGGCGCAGGTATTCCTGGCGAAGCTCATGTAACTCTTCTGTAAAGGCAAGAACAGGTTATAATGAGAGTGAGGACATCCCTACCATATCTGATGGCTGATCTAGTCATCTATGTAGTACACTATAATGTATGCAAGATAAGGATTTCCATCTGATTATAACATACTATAAACATATTTTGCTATAGGCGGGACAAGATTCTTATGGAAATTTATTCTAATCATTGTAAAAATATTTCTTTTTTTTTTTAAATGCATTTCAACACAGACCAACATGAGAAATTCCCACTTGGCGCAATACAGTAGACATAATAGTATCCACGTCAAACATATTTTAGGATATGAGGTGCACGTCTACCTTTAATAGCTGTCAGTCAAACATTCACTTGGCCAACAGCTATCTCTCTCCTGTTCCACCTATACACATTATTGTTTGGCTTGGCCATGTGAATAGGGAGGGGGGGGGGGGGGGGGGGGAGGTAAGCTACAGCCAGAGCTGACTTGCAGCGGTTTATCTAGCCCAAAAATCTAGAGCTGTGTTCACACGATGACATTTCTGTGTTCCAACAGTCCGCAGCAGCAGCAGCGTTCCATTGATTTCAATAGGATTTTGCTGCACCGTTTACACTGCAGAATATCTGGAAACATCCGTCGTGGAAATTCAGATTCCAGCATCCACAAAAAGAATAGTCATTGTCTATTCTTTATGGGGAGTCCGCACGGAAATTGCATTGCAAGTCTATGAGAGGGCGCATTTTTTGAGCAGTCCTAGTGCAGGCATGTTCTGCTGGTGCTCAGAGGTCAGTGGAATGTCTGCATGTAAACATAGCCTAACAGGTCTGAGCCTTCTCTCACAGCATCTTCTGTCAGAAGAAAAATCGGAAGGCTTCTATATACAGAGATTGGCAGGTTTGGCCGACTTCTCACTAATGAGTTTCTCAACCAGGGTGCCTCCAGCTGTTGCAAAACTGCAACTCCCAGCACACCTGGAAAGTCTTCGGCTGTCATGTGATCACAGTGTGACACTCTTTCACAATAGATTACATGCTTTCCTGGTTTAGATAAGAGACGAGTCAGTCCTGTGTCAGCTGAATTACTATGAACTACAGGATTACATCCTCACCCATCATATCCCTCCTGGCAGCTCTGAGACCAATTCCCCTCCAGACTTGGCTACACCTTCCTTGTTCCTCCATGTATAGAGTGCTGCTAAAGATATACATTTTTGTCCTAAGGAAAGCAGTGATATAGTTGGAGAGTCTATATAATGATTAGCTGCAGAGTTATACAACTTCCCTGACACTGCCTCTCAGATAGGATCCAGGATAGGGAGGGATATGTTCGGTTACGCAATCTTATAATTCACAGAAAGTCAGCTGACCCAGGGCTGACCACTTTCTGAGACCTATAAAACCATTAACATTTTCTGTTGGTCTGAATGCTGGGCAAATGTCACTGGTACAAGCTTTAAAACTTATGGAGTCAGCAGAGCTGGAACAAAACAGATGGACTGCAGGAATAGTAACGGAGAATGCTGCCTTAAGCTTAAAAGATAAAATTAAATAAATCATGTGTGTGTGTGTGTGTGTGTGTGTATAATATTATTATATATATATATATATTATATATATATATATATATATATATATATATATATATATAAAGCTTCACTCCAAGGAAACACAGCACTAGTCAACTAGGTCCGGTTAAAGTGCAGGCTTTTTATTGCATCAAAGCATAAACAAGTGCGACTTTTCGGCTAACAAGCCTTTTTCAAGCATAGTGCATACATCAATGAGGCCATACTTATATGGGTAGCAAATACATGTGATTGGTGGAGACACAAGTGCAAACAATGTGCTATTATCAGTTCAGACCGCCTTCTGAATCTCATAGGTTTAAACAGAGACCATGTGATTTAGGGAACTGTCATAGGGCTGGGCGGTATGAGCAAAAACGTGTATCAAGGTATTTTTCTAAGTGATGTCGGTTTCCACGGTATTTAACGGTATTCCCCATTGTGACCTGGGCGCTGTCCCCACATCAGGTCACCCGCGCGTGCTCCTCTGCTCATTCCTCCTATGAGTTGCGGGCTTGCCCGGCGCTAGAAATCTGTACTACAAATAACGTTTCCCGGGCTGCAAAATAAACTTTAACTAGCCTACCTACATTTCCCCGTTGCTCTGCTACAGTCTTCACTGTCCTGCGCTGTGGTCCTCTTGCTGTTTCCTTGGGACGGGAAAGTCACAGAGCCCGCCAGCCTATCATTGGCCGGGACGGGACATCGCTGTGGCCAGTGATAGGCTGAGCGCACTGTCATGTATGCATCTTACATGACAGTGGGCTCAGCCTATCAGCGGCCGAGGCGGGACATCGCTGTGGCCGATGATAGGCTGACGGCACTGTGACGTTCCCATCCCCAGGACCGCAGCGGAGGGACCATGAGGAGGAACCACGTCGGAAGGTAAGTTAAAGTTTGTTTTGTTTATTTTGCAGCGTTACTTGTAGAACAGATTTCTAGCGCCAGTGGGCCGCAACTTGTATGAGGATGAGCAGAGGAGCGCACACGGGTGACATGATGTGGGAACAGATGTGGGGACAGCGCAGCTGATAATTCATATGGGGGTGGGGGGGGGGAGCAGAATAGCGCTCGCGGGTCAAATATGATTAGTTCCTCGATGTGGGGACATCGCTGTATGAACCGGTATACCGCCCAGCCCTAAACTGTCAAACAGTATAATATACAATAAATACAGTGTGTAGCATAGGACTCTACAGGGGACTCTGGTCTAGGTGTGTGTGTGTGTATATATATATTATATATATAAAAAAAAATCCAATAGAAACAGGACCTCAAAAGTTAAATGAAAAAAAATGAATTCGGGGGTGCACGCACCATTCGAACCTCGGCCCACTGGTTCCTCAATGCATAAAAAATATATAGGCAGCACACCACAGGTAGACTTCAAGCAAAAGGTGAATTTATTCCATGATGTCTCTTTTTTTTTTTATACGAACCGGGTAACGGTGATTAACCAGGGGATGGAGCCAGTAATTTCTGTTTTTAGAACAGATGTGACTGGAATAATGTGATAAATGTATCAGTCTCTAAAAGACAACCTATCAGATGTTGCAAAACTACAACTCCCAGCATGCCCGGACAGCCAACGGCTGTCCGGGCATGCTGGGAGTTGTAGTTTTGAAACATCTGGAGGCCTGCAGTTTGTAGACCGTGAAATGTATGAAACCCCAGACTTTCTAAATCTTCCCCATAGTCCAAGTTATTTTAAAGGGGTACTCCGGTGAAAACCTTTTTTCTTTTAAATCAACTGGTGGCAGAAAGTTAAACATATTTGTAAATTACTTCTATTAAAAAAATCTTAATCCTTCCAGTACTTATTAGCTGCTGAATGCTACAGAGGAAATTCCTTTCTTTTTGGAACACTGATGACATCACAAGCACAGTGCTCTCTGCTGACATCTCTGTCCATCTTAGCAACCATGCATAGCAGATGTATGCTAAGGGCAGCATGGTGGCTCAGTGGTTAGCACTGCTGCCTTGCAGTGCTGGAGACTTGGGCTCAAATCCAACTAAGGACAACAATAAACAAAGACATTATTATAATAACGTCAGCAGAGAGAACTGTGCTCGTGAGGTCATCAGAGAGCATTCCAAAAATAAAAGAATTTCCTCTGTAGTATCCAGCAGCTAATAAGTACAGGAAGGATTAAGATTTTTTTTTTATAGAAGTAATTTACAAATATGTTTAACTTTCCGCCACCAGTTGATTTAAAAGAAAAAAGGTTTTCACCGGAGTACCCCTTCCAACATGAAAGGCATTGTCCATTATGTCAGCAGTACTGCAGCCACATTGCAGGTGATGTGTTGGCGAGATCTCTGTCCCTTACCTGGCTAGAAAATAACATTTTTTTCAGATTTTTATTAGGCAACAATAAGTGACTGCAGCATACCGTATATTGTTCAATATATGAAACACAATGAAATGCGGCAATTTGTCAGCGTACTGTAATCCTCTATTATACCAAAAGACATTCACAGGGCAGTGCCAGGACATGCAAACACTTACCCTTCAGATGAGCGATGTCTGCCATCTGGAGTGACACGTTGGCCAGCAGCTTCTCCTATAAGACAAATATTCACACAATGAGACGCCGGTGTGCTGTGGGTAACCATTGTAAATACACAGAGCTCCGGTTTACACATTAATTCTATTGTGTAAAATACGGGGAACATACAAAGGTGTATTACCAACAATTGTGTTCATCCAGTAAGCTGTAGATACGGCAGACAGCCAAGACTGTGCACAATAGGGGTGTAGACGCTGAAATCTTGCTCCATCAGTAGCTTAACAGCCTCGTGTAACATTATCTGTTCTGAAAACATGCACACCTGAGCTTAAAGGGATTGTTTTACTACAACTCCATAGGAATGTTATGGTGTAAAAGGGGGTGTTTGGGAATTTTCTCTATGAACCAGAGCAGAGAGCCTTAAAGGGGTACTCCGCTGCCCTGTGTCGGAAGCTCCGCTCCCCAGCGTGACGGCCATCACGCCACCTTCCCATAGACTTTCGTTGAGGGGGCGGGCGTGACGTCACGAAGGGGGCGGGCATGACGTCACGAGGGGCGGCCCTGAACACGGAAGCCCGCACACAGCGTCCGGAACAATAAACTTCCGGACGCTGGGGAGCGGAGCTTCCGACACAGGGCAGCGGAGTACCCCTTTAAAAGGGGTACTCCGGTGGAAAACAAATTTATTTTAAATCAACTGGTGCCAGAAAGTTAAACAGATTTGTAAATTACTTCTATTTAAAAATCTTAATCCTTCCAGTACTCATCAGCTGCTGTATACTACAGAGGAAGTTGAGTTGTTCGTTTTTTTCCCAATAGGGAAAAGTTTTTTTTTTTAAACCGCTCCTTTTATTACTACCATACTAATATTACTTATCAGCTGCTATATTCTCCACAGGAAGTTCTTTTCTTTTTGAATTTCCTTTCTGTCTGACCACAGTGCTCTCTCCTGACACCTCTGTCCATGTAAGGAACTGTCCAGAGTAGGAGCAAATCCCCATAGCAAGCCTCCAGAAAGTTCCTGACACGGACAGAGGTGTCAGCAGAGAGCACTGTGGTCAGAAAGAAAATAAATTCAAAAAGAAAATAATGTAGTAAACAGCAGCCGATACGTACTGGAAGGATTAAGATTTTTAAATAGAAGTAATTTGCAAATCTGTTTAACTTTCTGGCACCAGTTGATTTAAAATAAATGGTTTTCCACTGGAGTACCCCTTTAAAGAGGTACTCCGCCCAGCGCTGTTTACAGCAGATTATCGCACAGTAAGGTTGCAGCATCTGCTATTCATTCTCTGTCTGCTCCTCTGCCTGTGGCATTGTTCAGCACAAGGCAGCATGCTGTAAACACCTCACTCTCTCTAAATGTTGCATTAAAGATAGATATGTATATGTGTATAGTACAGGTGGATGGGCAACAGCTATTAACCTGAAATAAGGTCCAAGGGAAGCCCAAAAAGGAATGAAATGTAAGAGAAAAAAAAAAAAAGACTAGCAACTACAAAATCTCGCACACCACCTCAAATATAAAAATAGGAAAGCTTTATTATACAAAGAATGAGCGCAGACACTGAAACACATAAAAAATGTAATGAACTGAGTGGAGGCAAATGTATACCTAGCCTACTACACTCAACACTATGGGACAGCAAGATAGCAGCTGAGGGTCTCTAATTTAAACGCTTACAGAACAAACTCCAAAAAGGCAACATGAAGTTTAAAAAAAAAAAAAAAAACACATCCAAATACAATACTGCACAATATTGTCAAAGTCATGAAAGGGGATAAGATGGGATAAGATGAGATATGAAAGGGGTACTCCGGTGGAACACTTTATTTTTTTATGAACTGGTGCCAGAAAGGTAAAACAGATTTGTAAATTACTTCTATTAAGAAATCTTAATCCTTCCTGTACTTATTTGCTGCTGAATACTACAGAGGAAATTAATTTCTTAATTTTTGGAACACAGAGCTCTCTGCTGACATCATGACCACAGTGCTCTCTGTTGACATCTCTGTCCATTTTAAGAACTGTCCAGAGTAGGAGAAAATCCCCATAGCAAACATATGCTGCTCTGGACAGTTCCTTAAATGGACAGAAATGTCAGCAGAGAGCACTGTGCTCCAAAAAGAAAAGAATTTCCTCTGTAGTATTCAGCAGCTAATTAGTACTGGAAGGATTAAGATTTTTTTTAATAGAAGTAATTTACAAATCTGTTTAAATTTCTGACACCAGTTGATTTAAAAAAAATTTTTTTTTTTTTTAATAAAAATACAAAAAGTACAGAACTACTTCCCATCCCCCGCTTCTGTATATTCTGTATAGGTGGGGCACATGAAGAATTCCCTGGACTCCAGAGAAAAGGTGAACCACAGAAATAAAGGCTTGAAAATCCAATGAATTAAAATAGTGTTTCCCAAGCAGGGTGCCTGCAACAGCTGGAGGCACCCTGGTTGGGAAACACTATTAAAATATAATGATTTATTAGTAATCTTGATAAAAATGCATTTAAGAAGAAAGCCAACGCGTTTCGTAGCTCAGGTATCTTCAGCAGCTCATAAAAATATGCATGGAGTAGAAAAAGTGGGTTACAGTCCTTGAGATCACAGGAGGTCCTAACTGATGAACACCCAAGGATCAGGTAGGGGATAACTAGTAATGGTGGGATAACCCATTTAAGAAGCACTGCTACTCCTTTATTCCTAGGACTGGTGGCTGCTGCAACACTCAGGACCACCATGACCAGTAATGGCATAGTATTGTAGTATTCCATTACACTGGCCTTACACATAAGAAACATTCTCCGATCCCCCAAATCGCATCCACATGTTCAGAAGGGAGAATCGCTGCCAGATACTCCTAATAAAAAGATCAGGCAGTTAAAGGGGTACTCCAGTGGAAATGTTTTTTTTTTTTTTTATATCAACTGGTGCTAGAAAGTTAAACAGATTTGTAAATTACTTTTACTTCCAGTACTTAACTGCTGTATTCTCCAGAAGTTCTATTTTTTTTTCTTTTCTCTCTGACCACAGTGCTCTCTGCTGACACCTCTGTCCATTTCAGGAACTGTCCGGAGCAGTAGAAAAGTTTTTAAAGGGGTACTCCACTGGAAGACTTTTTTTTTTATATCAACTGGTATCAGAAAGTTAAACAGATTTGTAAATTACTTCTATAAAAAAACGTAATCCTTCCAGTTACTTATCAGCTGCCGTTATGATCCACAGGAAGTGCTTTTCTTTTTGAATTTCCTTTCTGCCTGACCACAGTGCTCTCTGCTGACACCTCTGTCCATTTTAGGAACTGTCCAGAGCAGGATAGGTTTTCTATGGGGATGTGCTCCTATTCTGGACAGTTCCAAAAATGGACAGAGGTGTCAGCAGAGAGCACTGTGGTCAGGCAGAAAGTAATTTAAAAGAACTTCCTATGGATTATACAGCAGCTGATAAGTACTGGAAGGAATAAGATTTTTTAATAGAAGTCATTTACAAGTCTGTTTAATTTTCTGGCACCAGTTGATTAAAAAAAATGAAAAATAATAATTATTTCCACTGGAGTACCCCTTTAAAAACGTTTCAGATCTTTACCCTGGCACCAGGGAAGAGTCAGGAGACCACCATACATAGTAGATGGGTGGCTGATCACGCTGAAATTGCCAGGTTTGACCAACGCACATCTGATGTTAATACATTGCTTTTGTGGGTAACTAGAACAGGGAATAAGGAAATAACCAGCTCAGGCCTCCTTAAAGATATATATTCCCACATTGGCCAACAACAAAGCCTATTCAGTAAGGACTAATAATAGTCGACTCCTATGACTGGTTTATATATGTTCTTTAGGTGTGTAAAGTATACACAGCTACTTCCATTGTCCGATTTTAGCGCTTTCAGCCCAAATACAATGAATCCAGCTGAAAAAAAAAAAAAAAAAAAAAAAACACACCTTTGGACTTTACTATTAAAAAGCCGCCCCATATGGTGCACACTACTAAAACCGCAGTCTTATTCGGTCACCAGGTTCAGTTGCAAGATTACGCTGTTATCTTTATTATTCTCCTTATCACGTGACGATTATTAATGGCGAGGAGTGTAGAAATGCTTATCTACATCCATCACTGTGTTTCCATCTGTAGATGCAAATCAAAAAATGTGGCAGTATCTTGTAATACCTTTCTTATTAGGCTACGGTAACATAATTCTGTAGAGAAGCTTTCGGGATTCCTCCAAAGCAAATCTAAGCTCACAAGCAGAAGACACAGGTTACATCTCACAAATATTCTTCTTTTCTTCAGTACAAATACAAGATAAGGAACGCAACACCCTTCTGCTAGTCACTGGGTCATACGTCAGGACACCATTGGGAGTACTGTAAATCCTACTGCCAATTGGTACTGATGGCAATGAGACCCCCAATGGGTTCTATTGAATGCTAATGGCTTATACTTGAGATAGGTTGATCAATGGAGAGCGAGAGCGCGAGCGAGAGAGCGCGAGAGCGAGAGCGAGAGCGAGAACGTTTCACTCCGGCCGGCTCATTGAAATGAATTACATACGGGAGCGCATACGAAGGCATACGGGAGCGAGAGGTTTTAGCTCCCCCTGCCGTATGCGCTCCCGTATGGGAGAAAACGTAGTGTGAACCCAGCCTAACTTGAAACCAGACTCAACATACAATACTACAGACAGTCCAGATCTGTGAAATGTGTGACAACTGGAGGAACTGACCAATCAGAATGGACATTCACTGGTAAAACACCTGTATTACTGAAGCACATGCCGTGACTGGTGTCTGGTAGCGCCCCCTACAGTACAGGGAGGAACTACAAGTTCTGTACTACTCCTTACCTGTGCCGGGGTTAGCTGCTCCTTTGGACACCAAGTAAGGGCGGCTCCATTTGGGACACTGTGTGTACTGTATAGGACCCTGAAGAAGCTCCTGTCCTCTACATAAACCATTGTTTCCCAACCAGGGTGCCTCCAGCTGTTGAAAAACTACAACTCCCAGCATGCCCGGACAGCCAACGGCTGTCCGGGCATGCTGGGAGTTGTAGTTTTGCAACAGTTAGATGCACCTGATTGGGAAACACTGAGATAGACAGTGATTACAGCTCCCAGCAGATCTTTCTTACTTTTATATGTAACGACTGGCTTTATATATATTAATTAGTTATCTTCTTATTTTTTCTTTAATCCTCACTTTTTCCTATTTTTGGATGACATTGTGGGGCTACAGAACCAATTACCAGGTTTCCATAGCATTATTGTCTCAACATACAATGGTCATCCTGGAAGAAATAAATATTGTAACTTGAGGGACATTATATATATATATTATCCACACAGCGTACAGTCTTTGGAGTAGGTATCGAGTTAATAGACCATCAAATGTATTAAGTTTATACTATAAGAAATAAGTAGGAAAACTGCATGGAAAAGCAAATCTCCAAACCCCTCAATCTACTTACTGTGCAGCTGGGAGAAGCGAGATTAAAGAATGAGAAGACGGCGTCTACGGGATCAGCTCCAAGTCATGCACTATTGATGTATGCATTAATATCATAGGAAAAGAAAAATTGCTCTTGAGCAGTGTAAATACAGTATGTGGCTTCTTTGTGGGTTCAGCAATCTCAGCTACTGCTAGGAGCGGCAGAAATCTCATGGCATAACATGATTTCAAAAGGGATTTTTTTTTTTCTTCCGACCACCAAGGTTGTGTTCTAACGCACTTACAAGAAGGGGTCCCAGTGGACTCGGCAAGTAAGTCAACAAATGGTCGCTCTGGTTTTATGATGTGGAGATGGACAGCATGTCATTCATCAGAGAAAATAAACATAGGGTAATTTAACAATAAATGTAATAAATACAAGTAGTCTTAAGGGTTGGAAATCCCTTTTTAACAGGCATAAGGACTTAAAGGGGCTATTTAGGTTACAACACCCATATATACCGTATCTGGGGAGTCTAAGTTAACAAATAGGATCTGCTGCTTAAGAGCTTTTTTATTGTCTGAACTTTGAAGTAGAAAAATCGCAGGAAAAGGTGTGAAAAATGCATTAGAACACAGCCTAATGTCTTGGAATCCCCTTAAAAACACCTTAAAGGGGTACTCCGGCGCTTAGACATCTTATCCCCTATCCAAAGGATAGGGGATAAGATGCCTGATCGCAGGGGTCCCGCCTCTGGGGACCCCCGTGATCTTCCACACCGCACCCCGTTAGAACCAGCCCCCGGAGCGTGCTGGTGATCATGGTGACAGAGCATAGTGACGTCACGCTCCGCACCCTCAATGCAAGCCCATGGGAGGGGGCGTGACAGCGGTCACGCCCCCTCCATAGGCTTGCATTGAGGGGGCAGAGCGTTAAGTCACACGGGGCGGAGCCGTGATGTCATTCTGCTCCGTCCCCGTGATCGCCAGTAATCAGACCTGGAGCGAGCATGCTCCGGGGGATGATTCTAACGGGGTGCGCCGAGGAAGATCACGGGGGTCCCCAGCGGCGGGACCCCTGCGATCAGGCATCTTATCCCCTATCCTTTGGATAGGGGATAAGATGTCTTAGCGCCGGAGTGCCCCTTTAATTGTGATTATAGGTTGAATAACTTTTTCCTCATAGCACAAATTCCGCTTCCGCATCCCTTTGGGTGATTTCTGTCTTGTGCGGAAATTCAGAAGTGTGAATGGGAGTGCGGAATCCCATAGAAGTCTACTGGGCTTTAATTTGAGGCGGAATTAATTCCACATGCAGAAATTCTGCCATGTGAATATACCCTAAAGTTTAGCAGGCGGAAATTCCGCTCTGTCATCATAACCTAAGCGGAAATAACCTCAACCCCGTTATGAGTTTAATGAGTTTACCTGCGTGATCTCTAGCACAAGTAGCCTAATTAGATGAACAGGTGCAATAATCAAACACTACACCCTCACAATTATGCCCTGTAAAGGCCAGGTTCACACGCAGTATTTTGGTCAATGGGACAAAAGCAGAGCCAACATAAGATTTGCATCTTTTTCTTTTCTTTGGATCTACTCCAAAAAAAATGCTGATTAAGGGTAGGGTCACAGATATACACAGCATATTTCACACTGTAAGAACTCCGTCGGGCAGAGGCACATGCACATTTTGCTATGAGCAGACACACTGGGTTTCCCTGCGGCAGCCCTGTGTGTGCAATAAGGTTTGGAGGCGGGCCCAGCGCACTGTTGTGATGTGTGGCCCAACCCCCATACCCCCCCCATCCCCCGCCGCCTCCAAACATTACTGCACGTACACAGGGCTGTGGAAGGGAATCCTTGTGGGACTGCTCATAGTAAAATGTATTTCCCACTGCCCAGCGGATGTGCTGCGTTTTACTCTACCCTAAAATGAGCTCCAATATGACCAAATACTGACCAA
Organism: Hyla sarda; assembly: GCF_029499605.1. Classification (NCBI taxonomy): domain Eukaryota; kingdom Metazoa; phylum Chordata; class Amphibia; order Anura; family Hylidae; genus Hyla; species Hyla sarda. Next base: position 93,381,511 of record NC_079192.1, read on the forward strand.
AATACTATGGGGGAGATTTATCAAAATCTGTCCAGAGGAAAAGTTGCCCATAGCAACCAATCAATGAGCTTGCTTCTTTCATTTTTGAAAAGGTCTCTGCAAATTGAAAGAAGCGATCTGATTGGTTGCTATGGGCAACTTTTCCTTTGCCAAAGGGTATAGGCACATGCAGCAGAAACGTTTACTGGCGATTTCTTCCAAACCTTTAAGGTTTATAGCAGTATTTCCAACCAGGGCGCCTCCAGCTGTTGCAAAACTACAATTCTCAGCATGCCCGGACAGCCAAAGGCTGTCCGGGCATGCTGGGAATTGTAGTTTTGCAACAGCTGGAGGCACCCTGGTTGGGAAACACTGGTTTATAGTCTCGGTTGCTAAAATATGAAGAACTGAGTTCGTACCAATGACTACATTAGTGGTGAAGGAATCCAGGGAGACTATAAATGCAGTTTTATTTCTGCCTTACCCAGCAAGTACATTTATCATATTGATGTATTGACCTTTACTGTATGAAAATACAAATTGCCTTTACCATTTAGAAAGCAGCAATAGACACTGCACCGTAGGAGGCTGGTAAATGACCTGTCAATACATAAACTACAGGCAACTGATCAATGTATCAGCAGGTTATTTATTAATCTGAGATTGGTAGAAAATTATATAGTCATAGTATCATATACAAGTAGGTAGTATCCAAGACCCAAAAGGAACTGTCCCAGTTTGGCTGACCTCTAAGGGCCAACGCACACTACGGATATTCCTTGACACAGAATCCCAGTGATTGGCTCATGTAAAAGGGTCTTTGAAGTAGGGAATCGACCGATATTGATTTTTTAGAGCCAATGCCCTGTGAACTTTCAGGCCGATAGCCGATAACTTCTACCGATAATCCGTGCATTTTAATTCTCCCCCCCCCCCACAAATATCCTTGGTAAAATTAGGGTGCGTGTGTGTGCAGGTATACCCTGATAAACTGTTTCTGGCCCCGCATATCAATGATTTAAAGCGGGCGCTTTAAATCAATGAACTGCAGCGGCTTTTGCGGGGCCAGAGATCACCACCACCCGCTTCTCTACCCCTGCCTGTCCTGGGGTCCTGAGTCCAACCACCGACGCTGCCCGATTGCCTCCCCCTGCCTATCCTCTGGCCAGAGGCCGCCACTGCCCCATTGCCTCCCCCATCCCCGGTTTTATAATTACCTGTCCCCTGGGTCCGCGCTACTTCTGGCACCGGCGGTGTCCTGAGCTGTCACTGTGCGCCGGGCCACTGACAATCTCGCGTTGAGGACGTCACTCGTCATTGCGCAGCGCACAGCAACAGCGCAGGACACCGCCGGAGCCAGAAGTAGTGCGGACCCAGAGAACAGGTAATTATAAAACCGGGGAGGGCAATGGGGCAGCAGCGGCGGCGGTCTCTGGCCAGAGGATAGGCAGGGGAGGCAATCGGGCAGCGTCGATGGTTGGACTCAGGACAGGCAGAGGAAGAGAAGCGGGTGGCGGCGCCAGTCTCTGGCTCTTATCTTATCTGCCGATAATATCAGCCAATCCGATAATCGGTCGATCCCTACTTTGAAGTAGGTTCTTAGCCAGAGGACCACTACAAATATGTCTGCAACAGCTATCTTATGCTAGTGGCCAGACTAAGGCTTTGTTAACATATTGTGGTTTTGTTGTGCTTTTCTACACATACAGATATGGCTGGACAACACTTTTACCATATACTGCACAATGGGGGAGATTTATCAAAACCTGTGTAGAGGAAGAGTGGTGCAGTTGCCCATAGCAACCAGATCGCTTCTTTTATTTTCATAAAAGGCTTCTGAAAAATGAAAGTGATCCGATTGGTCGCTATGGGCAACACAGGTTTTGATAAATCTCCCCCAATATGTACATGTCTAGGGTTTTGTCTATGAAGACCAAAATACTGTAAGAGCAACTTCGACTACTTCAGAAGCCAAATCTGCCATTTTTTTGAGGTAAGCATGTCATGAACAGGCGGGAGCCGGTTTCGGATTATTGTTGGGGGGGGGGGGGGGGGGGGGGGGGGGGGGGGGGGGGAGTCAGTAAAATTAATTTTATGGGTGCTTTCTGAACTGTACCACACACATTCATCTGACATACCACCACAGACATATGTACCAAAACAGGACCAATTTGGTTAAATGTTGCATAGCATTTTTTTATATTATAGGTTAAACGTATTGCTAGACGTTATATGATTGCACCACAATTTAAATGTGTACATTTTATATTTTAAAATAATTGTGTAAAATAATTTAAACCAGCAAAAAAAAAAGAAAAGCAGACCCATATGTTTTGAATGTATACCGTTGAACGGTAGGAGGAAGGGGGGCGGTTATACGATTTCTATTGTGGTACAGAAAACAAAATCGTAGCCAATCGTACAGGGGACAGGACATACGCAAAAATACCACACTCTTGCCTACCACAGCTCATGTTTAGGTACCAGTTATACCCATCTCCCAACATACTGCTGTGTTCTAGATGTGAACAAGCCCTTGAAATGTCACCAGCTGTTCCTGTCATCCCCATAGACATGAATGGAGTAGCGACACACGACTTCTCTTTACCACAGCCCAACAGGAGGAAAAAACAGGGTCTCATTACAACCCCCAAACCCCCCCCAAACTAGCGACTGTGGGGGTCTTAGCAATAATACATTTAACGAAATGCTGAAGACTGAAAAAGCGTCAGCTCTCCAGTGAGGTGTAAGCAGAAACTTCTTTATTCTTGACACATCAAGCAAAGACAGATATGTCTTAAAATCGGGAGAAAGTGGGCGCTTCAATACTTCATGCAGTGGTCACAGGTAACGCCGTGTCACACAACTCAGAGGTCTGAAGAAGCACACGAGTTATGTGAAACGGCGTTACCTGTGTCCACTGCATGAAGTATTAAAGCGCCCACTTTCTCCCGATTTTAAGACATATCTGTCTTTGCTTGATGTGTCAAGAATAAAGAAGTTTCTGTTTACACCTCACCGGAGAGCTGACGCTTTTTCTGTCTTCAGCATTTCGTATATTGGACTTTGTTCTCCTATAAGCTGAGCACCCACCGGAGGACCTGCTGCTGTTGCCAGGACTGCATCGCATCTTTCACTGCGCTTAAGGTAGAGCCGACTTTATTTCTTTTTTGCCTAAATAATACATTTAACACCTATCCACGTTCTTTAGCCATCAGGAAACCCAGACTGCAGATTCCATTGTGAGAACCGACCATTATAGTGTTCAGGGCTAGAATATAATGTTTTTTTGTCTTTTTGAAATAGAATAGAATGCGGCAATAGAATGCGGATAGTTTTAAAGTATTGTTTTGTATTTTCAAGAAGTTCTGAGTAACCTGTTCTAACCTGGATTACAATGTATTCGCTTCCTTCTGGATAGACACGTTTATCTACATTCACTCTTGCAATGTTATTTCCTGGCTAAACACTAGTTGGGAAACCTTAATGCCCTAGAAATGTCATGAATTATTTGTGTTTTATACGGCACGTACTATATCTATCTATCTTTATTTTATGTTATTTTTATTACATTTTATAGATTTCTTTTTGCCGTTTGGGCTAGGAGGTGAGTGGCCGTTTAGGTCTAGTGTGTTAAAATAAAACAGCCTATTCTCTGGATAAGCCATCAATATTAGAAAAATACTCCCACCAGCCAGCTGTTTGAAGGGGCCGCTGTACTCACATACACCCCACAGTCTCCTCAGTGTTTGCTCATGCTCGGTCTTTCCATGGTTGTATTAGTAGTAGTGGAAGGGCTATAAACTGCAGCAGCGTCTCATTTAAAGGGGTACTCCACCCCAAGACAACATCTGTCCTATCCAAAGGATAGGGGATAAGATGTCTGATTGCGGTGGTTCTGCCCGCTGGAAACTACAGCGATCTCTGCTGTGGCACTGCAGTCATTCGGTGCACAAAGCGAACTGCACTCCGTGCCTGATGACTAGCAATGCGGAGCTGACGTCACGGCCACGCCCTCCTCGTGACATCATGCCCTCCCACTCAATGCAAATCTATGGGTTGCCACCCTCTCCCATTGACTTTAATTGAGGGTGTGTGGCCGTGACGTCAAGAGCCTCCAGTGCGGCACCGGCGTTTTAGATCAACGCCGGGTGCTGTAGGGAGATCGCGGGGGTCCCACCATGGATAGGGGATAAGATGTCTAGGAGCGGAGTACCCCTGTGCAAATATATACTGTAAATGCTGTGCTGCTCTCACAAACGCCTGAAGCCCTTCCAAAAATGATGATCGGCTGATTTTACAGGCTGGATAACCCCTTTAAAAAAAGGGTTGTCCCACATCGCTGTTTTACTTTTCAGACCAGCTCCTGCCTGTCAGCGGCCGCAGGAGGTGGTCGGCAAAGCTGGAAACAGCCAAAGCTACGCTCAACTCCCATTAATTATACCGGTAGTTACACATATGGTGTAGTTCTGTGAGCTATGCTTATTGAGTAACTGCTGAAGTCACAGAAACAGTGCAGCTGGTGGGACTACGCCGTCTGCGCAGAAGTTACGTAACTTCCCTAATTTGGTTGTTTTTGCCTTTTCCACCACCTCATATGGCTGCAGACAAGCAGGAGCTGATCGTAAAACTAAAACAGAGGTAGGACAGTCCCTTTAAGATTAGGCGGAACAGACATATAGACAAGGAAACTTGCATCTTTTCCATGTTGCCTGATCTAATGTGATATTTCAGGCTGGGGGAGGATAGGGGATCCTTATATATCAATTGTCTCCAAACTGTGGACCTCCAACTGTTGCAAAACTAACTCCCAGCATGCTGGGAGTGGTAGTTTTGCAACATCTGGAGATTCCAAGTTTGCAGCCCACTGATATATACTATACACAGACCGCTTCCCCTATACAGTACAAGAGCAGCACACAAGTGAGGAACTGGTTAGCAGCAGTCTATATCCAGCATCAAAATATACTGTAATATCAGTGCATATGGTTGTATATAGCATATACACTCTACAGCAGTGATAACTAATACTGCAGCACAATGGCAGCCATATGTCATAAAATGTACACTGCAATACACCAAAAAACCCAAAAGGCTCTTGTGTGGCCATTTTCGCATTCTCATCCCATACATTAGGCTAGGGTAATTTACCAACCAGTGTACCTTTAAGTGTTGCAAAACTACAACTCCCAGCATGCCCGGACAGCAGTGTTTTGCAACAGCTGGAGAATCACTGGCTGGGAAAAAAACCTTTTAGCTATGGTGCCAATGCTTGATATGAGGGGGCTCTGACCTGCCGAATCTGACACAATGGCACATACCAATTACTGTGACTGGGGGTCGGACCCCCACAGTTGAAGCATTGATGGCTTATCCAAATGGGAAAACACTGGGATAAGGTTGTTGGCTATAAGCCTGGCCCTGGCTTACAATACACCACATCTCGTGACTCATTTTACAAGCTGCTTTAACATCACTCAGTACCATATTACTTGAGTTCCAATTGCTGCTGTTCTTCCATTTCCCTAAGGTGTGTTCAGGATGCCAGTGACTAAAGGTGACTAGCGCCGTAATAAAGGCAATTTATTTCTTTATGACACAAATCTGCTCACTATTAAAAGCCTACAATCGCCTTTAAACATCAATCTGCACTTACGTACCTTTGCACTAGAATTAAGTCTCCACGTAGAATGAGTAAATAACAGTTATGCAACTCTTAATACAATTTACATCTATTTACACTGTAGACTACTTTAGGCCCACAGCCACATATGACGACTGTCAGTTCAGATCGGCCCAGAACTTCCGTGTGTATTATGCTGGTGCAGTGTTTCCCAACCAGGGTGCCTCCAGCTGTTACAAAACTACAACTCCCAGCATGCCTGGACAGCCTTCGGCTGTCCAGGCATGCTGGGAGTTGTATTTTTGCAACAGCTGGAGGCACCCTGGTTGGGAAACACTGTGCTAGTGTAAAACTGGCCTATGGGGTATATTCACATAGGAAGGACGTGCTGCAGATTTTCCAGGCAGAAATTCAGCAGTGTTTCAACAGGGAAATACCCATAATAAAATAAACCTGTACATACCTCCAGTGCACACCCGCGGTGCCTCTGGTGTCCTGTTCCGGTTCCCCGCAGCAATCGTCTTCCTGAGCTGCAGCGTGACGTGTTAGGCCCAGGAAGCACCAATGCCCAATGAGTTATATTGCAGCTCAGTGCATCGCTGACTGCAACAATGTAACCCCAAAGCCAACAATTCGCTGCGCGGCAGTAGGACACATTGGGCCGGGGTGTTTCCAGGCCCGACAGTCAGGCTGCAGCTCAGAAAGATGATCACTGCGGGGAACGGACTGTGGTAACGCTGGAGGTAAGTACAGGTCTATATTGTATTGTTTTTCCCCACACAATGGGTTTTAAACCACTATAGCTCTTGCCACTGGATAATCCCTTAAAAAGGGAACCGGTCATGAGATTTTAACAAATATAATGTTCTGTTAATGCTTTAAATAAATACTCTGGGTATATAACTCAGGCACCCAATGCCAAATAGATACACAAGTCCCTAGGTGAGACAAATTCAATATATACTCTTAGGACAAATATTCACCAATTAGGCCCAAGATAAACTCAAAACTGAATTTAATAAACTGATAATCACATAGTATAGTACACAGACAAACTGTATGTGCTGGGATGGGGGATAGGGTACAGGTGAATTGTTACACTAAAGACCCTGCCTATCTCCTAATGTTAAAGGACAACTGTAGTGGAACACTTTTATACATTCCTGTGCCCGGGCCTCAAAAATAAACGTATACATACCTTCCTACGAGCCCCCGTTGGTCCGGTACAGGCCTCACGGTCCGGCAGTGCTGATGTCATTCCACTTCCTGGGGATGCCACAGAGCCGTCGGCGTATCACTGGCCGTAGCGATGTCCCGCCCCGGTAGGTGATAGGCTGAGCCCACTGTCATGCAAGGAGCTCTGGCCGTCTCTTCTTACATGACAGTGGGCTCAGCCTATCACCGGCCAGGGCGGGACATCGCTACGGCCAGTGATACGCCGACGGCTCTGCGGCGTCCCCAGGAAGTGGAATGACGTCAGCACTGCCGGACCGTGAGGCCTGTGCCGGACCAACGGGGGCTCGTAGGAAGGTATGTATGAGTTTATTTTGTTTATTTTTGAGGCCCGGGCACATATAAAAGTGTTCCACTACAGTTGTCCTTTAAGTGTGGATAAGGGTTTAGGGAACACATTACATAATATAGTTTAGTTAATTAGTGAAAACAGGCCTCTCTTGCCTACGCGTTTCGCCCACAGATGATAAGGGCTCATCAGGGAGTGAGAGGACTCCACAATAGAATAAACATAAATAAATCACAGAGTGTTAATAACAAACAAAAAACACATACATAATAATTTTAATGAAGTTAGTGAAACGTCCGTAAGGTTAGTAAAGATCAGCTCATGTCGGGTTGGGTCAATATCAGTTTGGTAGTTAAATAAATAACCAATGTAATATAATAGAACCGTAGTTAAATCAAGAACAATATTTCAAATTGCATGGGTGAGCAGATATCACACCAAGTGGTCCATAAGATACAGATAGCACTTGGATTGGACTCTTGAAAATAAGTCCCTGTCCTGTCCATGTAATGTGTTCCCTAAACCCTATCCACACTTAACATTAGGAGTTCCCTTCCTAGATAGGCAGGATCTTTAGTGTAGCAATTCCCCTGTACCCTATCCCCCATCCCAGCACATACAGTTTGTGTACTATACTATGTGAATCCGTGTGGAATTTAAGGAGTATTTATGAATAATACATATATTACGCCCACTCTCCACCCACTTTTTATTCAGCAGCCATTTTGAGAACTGGCCGCCGGAACTCCTCCCACTCTTGATACTCCTCTTCTCCTCCTCCTCCGCATGAAACCTGCATTTCCGCGTGGAATTCCGCGCAAAATCGCTGCTAATTCTGAGCGGGAAAAAAAACTGTATTCTGGGGTGGAAATCTTCAGCGTGATTTCCGCCCCAATTCCTCAGTGTGAACATACCCTAAGAGTATATGCTGTTAATGCTTTACAACGTCATATATATTGTAAAATCTCATGCATGACAGGTCCCCTTTAAGAGAGGAAGCCAAAATCTGCCAAAAAAAATGCATTGTTGCAGGTTTTATGCTTTGTAGTATGCGTTTATGGGGCTTGTAGTAACAGAGCAGCACGTGGCAGACCGGAAGCAAATACAGCATTTGTAAGCAGGGCCAATGGAGGTCTCCTGGGGGCACCGAACAGGGCGAATCTGGTTGAGAACACTTCATAAGACATGGGAAGCCTAATGGACCATAAAGCAGAATTTATTGTATTTTTTTGTGGCTGGATAGCTCCTTTAATTCCTCATAGCTTTCATGACCCATATTTCCGGTCATCAATAGGAACCTTCACTGCTGAACACAATAGGGAGAAGTATCTGATGGCAAAGGGAGGGGGGGCTGACATTTGGGCCCTGTATCTTCCCGCTGCATGGGGTCAGTAATTGATTCATTCATTCTTTATAGAAGCGATGGAGTTACACCAGTGGATACGTTATACTAATGTACCCCTTTAATTCTAATGGCTAAAAATCTGTCCTGGTCATGTGACAGACACACAGTATTACGGTTACAGTACAGGTATTAGAGCCATGGCCTGATGTAGGGCTGGGCGGTATACCAGTTCATACCGAATACCGCCATTTTTGTGCTGCACGATATGAATTTTAACCCATACCGCAATACCGGTTTGGCCCCTCCCCCTCAGGAATGAATGAATCAACCCAGCCCAGCACTGCGCTATCCCCACATCAGGGAACTAATCCTATGTAACCTGCGAGCGCTGTTCTGCCCCCCCCCCCCCCAATTAATTATTAGCCCAGCCCAGTGCTGTCCCCATCAGGGTACTACTCACATGTCACCCGCATGCGCTGCCCTCCTCATCCTGTTTGTTGCGGCCGCAGGCGCTGACACTCTATACCAGTGGTCTCCAACCTGCGGCCCTCCAGATGTTGCAAAACTACAACTCCCAGCATGCTGGGAGTTGTAGTTTTGCAACATCTGGAGGGCCACAGGTTGGAGACCACTGGTCCCTTTGGTCCGGTACCGGACTCACTTGTTTCCTGGGGACGGGAACGTCGGAGAGCAGTCAGCCTATCACCGGCCGCAGTGATGTTCCGCCTCGGCCGGTGATAGGCTGAGTCCACTGTCATGTAAGAAGCCGGCTCCTTACATGACAGTGGGCTCAACCTATCACCGGCCGAGGCAGAACATCGCTGCGGCCGGTGATAGGCTGACAGCTCACCGCCGTTCCAAGCGTAAGGCCAACGTAGGTGCGTTAAAGTTTATTTTGTTTACCTTTTGCAGCCCGGGCATAGGGATACCGCACAGTATAGAGTAGGGATGTAAGAAAAAAAAAAAAATCGATTCTCGCGATAATCGCGATTTTTCATTTGCCGATACAGAATCGATTCAAAATATTTTTGAATCGATTCTTTTAGGGATGTGGAATTTTTATCTGCGGACGCCTGGAACAGCATGTCCCGGGCATCAGGAGATAAAAGTTCCACATTTTCCACATTTGTGGAGCCGGGCAGGCCGGATCTGACACGGCTATGGAGCGGGCTCCGACTCGTGCCCACTCCGTACTATGCGACCCCCGGCTGATTTCAGTAGCCGGGGGCCGCCGCTAATAGCCAGCATGCGGCAATCGCCGCGGCTGGCTATTAAAGGAGTATCCGGTGCGCACTTTTCTCATTTTATCCTATCCAGGCTGCAAAATAAAACGCACTTTCTCTTACCTGCCAACGAGCCCCCGGAGCTCCGGTACAGGTGTTCGGTCCCCGGGCTGTATTCTTCTTACTTCCTGTTAGTCCGACACGTCACATGGAGCTTCAGCCTATCACCAGCCGCAGCGATGTCCCGCCTCCGCTGGTGATAGGCTGAAGCTCCATGTGACGTGCCGGACTAACAGGAAGTAAGAAGAATACAGCCCGGGGACCGAACACCTGTACCGGAGCTCCGGGGGCTCGTTGGCAGGTAAGATAAAGTGCGTTTTATTTTATTTTGCAGCCCGGACGGGATAACATGAGAAAAGTGAGCACCGGAGTACTAGATCGCCGCTGTCAAAGCTGACAGCGGCGTCTATTGGGATCTGTGAATGCTCCCAGGTGGGCGATGTATCGGGATATATCGCGATGTATCGTCACCTAGACGGTATCGCGATATATCGGGATATATCGAATCGCCACACTGGTATCGCGATTCGAATCGAATCGCCAAATTCTTGGCAATTCACACCCCTAGTATAGAGTGTCAGCACCAGCAGCCGCAACAAGGAGGATGAGGAGGGCAGCACTTGCGGGTGATATGTGAGTATTTACCCCGATGGGGATGTGGGCTGATAATTTATATGGGTGTGGGGGGGAGGGGGGGGCGCTAGGAAATACCATTATATACTGTGGAACCGCCAAAAGTTTAAAAAATACCGTGATCCACACATTTGGTCATACCACCCAGCCCTATCCTGATGGGTCCCTCACATGACCAGATCAGATTTTTATCCACTAGAAATAAACAATTAACATTCCTAATAAATGACTGCATGCCGAGATCTTGACCACCACAAGGAGTTAATACAGAAAGTATGCTGACAAATGTATAACTTTTCATTATACAATGGAGTTTAAGTACAGACTATAAAATAACACCTTTACTGAATTGCGATTCAAGCTCTGGGTGGGAATATTGTATTACAAATGACGTAACCCAGGACAAGCTCCAGATAAACTTTCTCATGGTTTGTGTAGATAATGTAAAGTAAAATAGTGATCAAAAGGTGACACAGTGAAAGGAAAATAACCCTGCCCCATCTTATCTCCTCATACAGTTAAATACAACCTTTTGTCCCTGGTATTAGTCATGCAGGGATGGGGAGAAGCCAATTGTATGTTCTTCAATGGAAGCCCAATATCAATATATCTTACGGCCATGTCCTGAGAACCTGCAGATATCTGAGTGACAGCGGCTCGGTTTATGGCACGGCACCTTTCTTTAGTTCATACTTGAAGGACATCTCCATTCCTACACTAAATATAGGAAGTCACATTCATTCCCATAGGCCTGCATGTAGTAATAGGGTTATCTACTGGAGAAATGGAGAATTACATGGAGGCCGTTTAGATGAATGGCTATGTTGTACAAGAACAGCAGCTGCTCTCAGAGTGGCTCTCCATTTCACTCATAGCTGGGGGTCCCAAGTGGTAGACACTAGTGATCGACCGATATCGATTTTTTTTTTAGGGCAGATACCAATAATCTGTGGAGGTTAAGGCCGATAGCCGATAATTTACACAGATATTCCGGTATAAGTTATCAGCTATTTATTTCACCCCACCCCCCACCCCCAACCCCCCGGCGACGGCGCTGCAGATCATTGATTTAAGGCGGGCGCTTTGTATGACACGAGCACCGCTCCGATGCTCGCAGTCATACACAGGACGTAAATGTACGTCCTGGTGCACAAAGTACCGCCAAACCAGGACGTACATTTACATCCGTGGTCGTTAAGGGGTTAATATGCACTTCCCTATACAAATTGTCATATCCCAGTATGGAATATAGTCCTGTCAGGTTGACTCTCTGTGTTGAGTCGCTCTAGGGGCTCTCCTGCAGTGTCTCTGTGTTATCTGTATATTAGGTATAAAAGGACCTTTAAGGACCTTTGAGTTAGTCACATGTATGTTACCCAGGGAGCACCAGCTAACCAGGTGACCTGCAGCTTGACCTATGGGTTTCTTGCTCAGCCCCCCTTTATAAGAGGGGCAGCCATTACAATCTCTCTCTTAGATCCTGAGATACAGTAAAGACCAGACGTCTCAGATCCAGTGTCCAGCACATCTGGAGGCCACAAGCCTACCTACAGCCACATGCCATTAAGTCAAGTCATCTATGTCTGCTGTCACTACCCACTGTCAAGTCTATTATAGGCAGCGTGGCTGCCCTAAAGTCTGTCCAAACACTGCAAGTCCCAGCAAGCAGCAAGGTCCCCTCCGTGTTACTGGTCATCTCTCTGGGATCCTGGCCTAGCTGTAAAGACTATTTCCATCTGTCAGTTCCTAAAATGGACAGAGGTGTGAGCAGAGAGCACTGTGGTCATGATGTCAGCAGAGAGCTCTGTGTTTCAAAAAGAAAAGAACTTCCGCTGTAGTATTCAGCAGCTAATAAGTACAGGAAGGATTAAGATTTTTTAATAGAAGTCATTTACAAATCTTTTTAACTTTCTGGCACCAGTTGATTTAAAAACAAAATATATAAAAAATAAAGTTTTTCACCACAGTAAAATGATCAGGCCAAAGTATATTCAGTGAATAAAAGCACATAAACACAGTAAAAAACATGGCATTACTTAGCAAAAAAACTATATGTGGACCCAGTTCATACATGACTGGAAATCTGTAGATTTGTTGGAGAATTATTCTTTATTATTGAGGTGAATTGAAAAAAATCCACAACAAATCTGCAGAATTCTAGCTTCGTGGGTAATGTTCACACACAGCATATACGATGAAGATTTGATGTGTTTTAAGCGGCGTTAAGTTATACTAGAACAGTGTTCAGCAACCAGTCCACCTCAAGTTGTCTGGGCATGATGGGATTTGTAGTTTTGCAACAGCTGGAGGCACCCTGATTGGGAAACATCGTAGAAGAATAAATCTTAAACGTATGTTCATATGTGGCGGATACACTGCAGATTTGTTGCTGATTTTCCCAGCTAAGGCTGCATTCACACCACGTTTTTGCAATACAGTTCCCGTATACGTTTTCAATTTGAAAACCGTACGGAACCATATTGAAAACCGTATGCCAAATGATGCATCCGGTTGCATCCGTTTTGCATCTTGTACGGTTTTGTTCATTTTTTCCCCGTACCCAAAACCGTATGTGAACACATACAAGTACATGTTAGTATAAGGCAGGACTTGACAAATTTGTTCTTAATCTGGAAGCGAGCAAAAAAAAGATGTCGCACTTCACACATGACATCATGTGACCAGTCCCTCGTTGTGTCAGAGTGCTTAACGTCCCCTTTATGTGTCATGATTACTATTGTCCCCCTCATGTGTCACAGACGCCACTCACTGCCTTACGTACCTCCACCTCCGCTCCAACGCTGATTTCACGTTCTCCCTCAGGTTGGCGCTCCGGTGTTACATGGTACTCCCAAGTACAGAGAGTGACCACAGAGGCCGTTGATTGGCTGCAGTGGTCACTTGACGTCCCCTGCTCATGTAACACTGTAGCGCCGATGATGGATCAGAGTGGGAACGGAGGCAAGTAAAAAAAAAAAAAAAAAAAAAATAAAAATTTTTTATTTTTAAGATAGACAACCTTATTGTAAAGGGCTAACCTAGTAGATGCCACAATGAAATTCCTAGTAGCCGCGCGGACCTGGGATTTGACGAGCCCAGCAATAAGAAGTGTACCATGCCAACTAGTGTTCAGTAGATTTACAGTAACCTTGCGGCTCGGCCATTGATTGCTTTAGTCTTCAGAAATTCATTCTGTTTCCAAATTGCTCCAGGTGCCTGGAAAATCCCAGGATGACATTCTTAGATGACTGGGACTATATCCATCTTTTCCAGGCACCTGAAGCAACTTGAAGCCTGAAAGAATGTATGCAGACTAAAGCAACCAATGTACCATATTCCTTCACCACTAATCCCAATGTGCAGCTTTCCAGCTGTTTCAAAACTACAACTCCCATCATGCCAAAGGCTCCCTATACAAGTCCACTGCCAACATATGGACAATTCCTTTAAATCAGTGTTTCCCAACCAGTGAGCCTCCAGCTGTTTCAAAACTACAACTCCCAGCATGCCAAGGCAGCCTTAGACTGGTTGGATTAATCCCATAATGCAGTGTTTCCCAACCAGGGTGCCTCCAGATGGTGCAAAACTACAACTCCCAGCATGCCCGGACAGCCGAAGGCTGTCCGGGCATGCTGGGAGTTGTAGTTTTGCACCATCTGGAGGCGCCCTGGTTGGGAAACACTGCCCTAATGTGAAGTGTTGTCACACACTGGACAGGAACAGATGTCACATGATGTCACAGCTGGATCCCATTAATTTTAGCCCCCGGGGGCATAATCATCATCATCCAGCACAAAGGACGCCCCCCATAGACTCTCACCCTGTCCGCCTCGCAGCGCTGCGCCTCCACTTCCCGGGCCTGCAGCCGATCCCCCACGTTCTGGTACTCGCCCAATCGTTGCTCCAGCTGCCTCCGGCTGCTTTCCGCCTGCACCATCAGCTCGGAATGCCGCTTCTCCAGCCGGCTTCGTGCTACCTCCGTGCGCTGGACCTGCTCCTGCAGAGCCGTAAGATCGTCCTGCAGGGCGGCCTGCCGAGCAGACACACTCCAGTAGTTAAAGGCCAGGAGGGCGATCACCACTAACAAGGCCACCAACACGAAGGGGGGCAGCCGGCCTGTACGCCGCGGGGCTCCGAACCCCACCATGATCGCCCCCTCGGCCTAGCCCTGTCCGCTCTCTCGCACCGTCTTTTTCTCCCTTCTCTGCCGCTGCCAAACCTGCTGTGACAGCTAAGCGCGTGAACCGGCGCGATGCTCCAATAGGATAAAGGGCGTCCGGCCTCAGACGTGCGGTGATTGGCTGGACAGGTCGCCGTGACCCCGCCCACACTGGTTGGGTTGAACGGAAATGGACCCGATAAGTGTGTAAGGGAAAAGAATTAGCAATTTGCGCAGGCGCAGTGCAGTTCCGCATTCGTTGTCATGGCCGCGTTGCTTGTCTCCGGGGGGCGTGGCTCTCACCATCCGGTTACCATGGGAATATAACAATTTAGCAAAAAGTTTGGGTGCTTTAAGTAGATGTCGGCGGACGGGCGGGTGTTAAGGCATGCTGGGAGTTGTAGTTTTGTAACTGCTGGAGGAACCCTGTTTGAAAAACACTGCCCATCTAGCCCAATATTCTGCAAACTAAATTGTCCTTGGAACCATCTAGCCCAATGCCTATCCCATGCATGCTTTATTCCAGTGTTTTCCAACAAGGGTGCCTGCAGCTGTTGCAAAACTACAGCTCCCAGCATGCCCGGACAGCCTTTGGCTGTCCGGGCATGCTGGGAGTTGTAGTTTTGCAACACCTGGAGGCAGTCTAGTTGGGAAATACTGCCATATGACAGCCTTCTGCCTATCCTATACATGCCCTTTACGTTTTGGTTTTTTTCCTTCTCGGCTTCTAATACCCATAACGTTTTTTATTTTACACCTACACCTTTGGCTGTCCGGACATGCATGGGAGTTGTAGTTTTGCAACAGCTGGAGGCACCCTAGTTGGAAAATACTGCCTTATGAAAGCCTTATGCCTATCCTATGCATATCTAAAGGGGTACTGCAGCCAGAATTAAGTTATCCCCTATCCACAGGATAGGGGATAAGTAGCTGATCGTGGGGGTACGACCACTGGGGCCCCTGAACCGACCCTGTCCCGCTCAGTCAGGAGCGCATGTCGTCTACCTCTAGACGGCGCGATCTCCATTGAAATGAATGGAGCGCGGGGGGCCCCAGGGTTCAGACTCTCTGTGATCAGCTACTTATCCTCTATCCTGTGGATAGGGGATAACTTAACCCCTTAAGGACCAAGCCCATTTTCCCCTTATAGACCAGGCCAATTTTAATTTAGCTTTTTCGTTTTTTCCTCCCCGCCTTCTAAAATCCATAACTCTTTTATGTTTCCATCTACAGACCCATATAAGGGCTTGTTTTTTGCGTGACCAACCTGCGTGACAACTTTGTAATGAAACCTCTCATTTTACCCCCAAATTTTTTTAGGCAGGAAATTTAAATGAAAACCACAATTTTGCACATTTTGGAGGGTTTTGTTTTCACACTGTACAATTTACGGTAAAAATGACATGTGTTCTATATTCTGTGGGTCAATACGATTAAAATGATACCCATGGCTAGATACTTTTATATTTTTGTACAGCGTAAAAAAAAATCTAAAACTTTTTGTACAAAATCAGTAATCTAAAATCGCCCTATTTTGACCGCCTATAACCTTTTCATTTTTCCGTATATAAGGCGGTATGAGGGCTCATTTTTTGAGCCGTCTTCTGTACTTTTTATCGATACCAACTTTTATAGCATTTTTTATTAATTTTTTTTTAAATATAAAATGTGACAAAAAAAGCTGCATTTTTGGACTTTTTAAACATTTTATACGTTTACGCCGTTCACAGTACGGGATCATTAACATTATATTTTGATAAAGATAAATGTGTAGATCAGCTCTCCCCAAAGCCAACAGAATCGAGCACGGAAAGGGAAGGGACTATTCCCAACTTAAATGCACAAAGATGAAGAAATTCCAGCTTGTTTGTAGATCTAATAGCCGTCTTTATTCACACGAAGTTACATGGATCACAGGTACGGGACAGGATGTGACGCGTTTCGGCCAGGTGCTGGCCTTACTCATATCAAATGCCTCTATGAGTAAGGCCAACACCTGGCCGAAACGCGTCACAGCCTGTCCCGTACCTGTGATCCATGTAACTTTGTGTGAATAAAGACGGCTATTAGATCTATAAACGAGCTGGAATTTCTTCATCTTTGTGCATTATATTTTGATAGTTTGGACATTTGATTGCTATTACTGTTCAGTGCTATGCATTGGACATAGAACTGATCAGTATTATCGGTCATCTCCTGCTCTGGTCTGCTCGATCTCAGACCAGAGCAGGAGACGGCGGGTAACGGACGGAGGCAGGTGAGGGGACCTCCGTCCGCCATTACAGATGATCGGATCGCCGCAGCTGCGCTGCGGGTGATCCAATCATCCATTTTAACTTGCGCATTGCCGCAGAAGCCATGATCTGAGGGGTTAATGGCGGACACGATCGCGGATGTCCGCCATTACCGGCGGGTCCCTGGCTGCTCCGATGCTCGCGGTCATACACAGGACGTAAATGTACGTCCTGATGCGCGAAGTACCGCCAAACCAAGACATACATTTACGTCCGAGGTTGTTAAGGGGTTAATTCTGGCTGCAGTACCCCTTTAACCCCCTACTGTTTCTATTTTTCCTCCTCGACTTCTAATAGCCATAACGCTATTAATTTTACACCTACAGACCCATGTAAGGACTTGTTTTTTTTGCACCACCAACTGTACATTGTATTGACATGAATAAATTTACCACTAAATCTAAACTCTAAATCGGCAAAAAAAAAAGCAAAAGTATTTGTGGGAGTAAATTGAAAAAAAAACTAAAACTATTTTGCAACTTTTGGGTGCTTTCATTTCCATGCGGTGTACTTTTTTTTGTAAAAATTGCACTTTATTTTTATTCTGTAGGTCAGTACTATTACATCGATACACAATTTACATAGAGGAGGAGAAAGCTGACAGTTTTCCTTTAAGTAGGGACACAGGGCAGCAGTAAATATCATATTATATTTTCTTGGAAAACCCCTTTAAGTATCCATATATTGTACATTTTCAGGGAGATTTATCAAAACCTGTGTAGTTGTCCATAGCAACCAATAAAATTGCTTCTTTTATTTTTCAGAGCCTTTTATAAAAATAAAACTAGCAATTTGATTGGTTGCTATGGGCAACTGGTCAACTTTCTCTGTTCAGGATTTGATACATTTCCCCATATGTTTACAAGATACGTGAATCACCTACTTCATATGATCAGATGCACTGACGCACCTCTTGTCCTTGTTTGCACATGTAAGGCTAAGTTTCTACTTGTTTTTTTGTCCTGCATTTTTGGGTTGAAAAAAACGCATGGAAAACACCAGTGCAATTCCCTGTGTCTGGTGTTTTTTCATTTGTGTGGAAATTGCATTTTTGGCACCTTTGGCGTTTTTTTTTTTTGGTACCCAAAATTTGTTGGGTACCAAAAAAAAAAAAAAAAAAGGATGCAGTAGTGATGGAAACATTTTTATTTAACAAAATGTATATATTTCATAACAACATTTTTTATATTTTTTAATAAAGTGTGTGTGTTTCACTTTTTTTCTCTATTTTTAAATTTTTTTAGGTAGTACAACTACTCCCAGCATGGAACAGACTGTTCCATGATGGGAGTAGTAGTACCTGTACTAATAGACATATCGTCCATAATATAGCAGAGATGTGGAGCGGCTCTATACAGCACTCGCATCTCTGCTCTGTACTCCAGCCAGTGATGTGAATAGAACATCACTCATTCATATTTTCAGCCCAGAGTGGGGATTGGCCGGATGGTTGCAGCCAATCACAGCTCTGAGGGAAATATGAGTATAGTGCAGAGATACGAGCGATGTATAGAGCTGCTCCATCTCTGCAATAGACAGGACGATCGCAGCGGGTGTCAGTAGTGATACCCGCTGTGATCAGTTCTTACCTGCAGGTACTACTACTCCCAACATGAAGCACACTCTTCTCCATGATGGGAGCTGTAGTACCTGCATTAATAGACAGATCGCAGCGAGTGTAACTCCATGTTGGGAGTAGTAGTACCTGCAGTTGGGAGTAGTAGTACCTGCAGTTAAGGAAAGATCACAATGAATGTCACTCCTGACACTCGCTGTGATCCTCCTGTATAATGTATAGATGGGGCCGGCCGCTCTTCTCTGGTCCCCTGCACTGACGTAGAAATACACCTATTAATATTTCCCACAGAGAGCTGTGATTGGCTGTAACCATCTGGCCAATCACAGCTCTGCGGGAAATATGAATATATGTATATATACGTCAGTGCAGGGGACCATAGAAGAGCGGCTGCCGCATCTATACATTATACAGGAGGATCGCAACGGGCGATCTGTCAATTAGTACAGGTACTACTACTCCCATCATGGAACAGTGTGTTCCATGCTGGGAGTAGTAGTACTACCTAAAAATGTAAAAAATAAAGAAAAAAATGGAAAACACACACACAAACTACATTTTTTATTATTGTCGGCTACATTTTTCGGTCCCCACCCGCCCACATAAATTGATCCCTGTTTAAAAATTAATAAAAATTTTGTTATAAAAAAGATACATTTCGTTTGATACAATTTTTTCCTTCACTACTGTATCTTTTTTTCTTTTTTTTTAATAGTACCCTAAGCAATGTTATTAAAAAAAGTATCTCCATTACTTTTTTGGATCGCTAAAGTCCAAAAACGAATAAAAGTAGAAACTTAGCCTAAGAGATTGCTCACATATCATTATGTACTAACATGTATCTGTCACGATGCCGGCTGGCAGGAGGTGGATCCTCTGTGCCAGAGAGGGATTGGCGTGGACCGTGCTAGTGGATCGGTTCTAAGTCACTACTGGTATTCACCAGAGCCCGCCGCAAAGCGGGATGGTCTTGCTGCGGCGGTAGTGACCAGGTCGTATCCACTAGCAACGGCTCAACCTCTCTGACTGCTGAAGATAGGTGCGGTACAAGGGAGTAGACAGAAGCAAGGTCGGACGTAGCAGAAGGTCGGGGCAGGCAGCAAGGATCGTAGTCAGGGGCAACGGCAGGAGGTCTGGAACACAGGCTAAGAACACACAAGGGAACGCTTTCACTAGGCACAAGGGCAACAAGATCCGGCGAGGGAGTGCAGGGGAAGTGAGGTATATATATGGAGTGCACAGGTGAACACACTAATTAGAACCACTGCGCCAATCAGCGGCGCAGTGGCCCTTTAAATCGCAGAGACCCGGCGCGCGCGCGCCCTAGGGAGCGGGGCCGCGCGCGCCGGGACAGGACCGACGGAGAGCGAGTCAGGTACGGGAGCCGGGGTGCGCATCGCGAGCGGGCGCCACCCGCATCGCGAATCGCATCCCGGCTGGAGGCGGTATCGCAGCGCACCCGGTCAGTGGATCTGACCGGGGCGCTGCAGTAACGAGAGTGTAGCGAGCGCTCCGGGGAGGAGCGGGGACCCGGAGCGCTCGGCGTAACAGTACCCCCCCCCTTGGGTCTCCCCCTCTTTTTAGCGGAGAGCCATACCTTGTCTCCGGGAGAAAAAATGGGGGGAGCTCTTCTTTTCTTATCAGCAAACTTCTTCATGCGTGATGAAGCCTGTAAGAGAGAATTTTGGGTCTCTTTCCATATGGTGGAAAGATCACGAGTTATTTCATCCACAGCGGGCAAACCAGAGGGCAAGGGAGTAGGGAGGGGGGGAAGAGGGTGAAGGAGACCAGCAGGCTTCTGGCGAGGAGTCCTGTCCCGGGCACAGACAGTGCAGGCCCGCACAAAATCAACAACATCCGTCTCCAGAGTCGGCCACCAATAGAAACGAGAGATGAGTTGCACGGATTTCTTGATGCCCGCATGGCCTGCGAGATGGGAGGAGTGACCCCATTTGAGGATTCCGAGGCGTTGGCGTGGAGAGACGAAGGTCTTCCCCGGAGGAGCCTGCCCGATGGAGGCTGGAGAAGTGGAGATCAGGCAGTCAGGAGGAATGATGTGTTGCGGAGAGAGCTCTACTTCCGAGGCATCCGAGGAACGAGAGAGAGCATCGGCCCTGATGTTCTTATCGGCAGGGCGAAAGTGAATTTCAAAATTAAACCGGGCAAAGAACAGAGACCACCTGGCCTGGCGAGGATTCAGCCGTTGGGCAGACTGGAGATAGGAGAGATTCTTGTGATCGGTGTAAATAATAACTGGAAATTTAGATCCCTCCAGCAGATGCCTCCATTCCTCAAGTGCTAATTTAATGGCCAGTAGCTCTCGATCCCCGATGGAGTAGTTCCTCTCCGCCGGAGAGAAGGTCCTAGAAAAAAAACCACAGGTAACAGCATGCCCGGAAGAATTTTTTTGTAGAAGAACCGCTCCAGCTCCTACTGAGGAGGCATCAACCTCCAATAGGAAGGGTTTAGATGGGTCAGGTCTGGAGAGCACGGGAGCAGAAGAAAAGGCCGACTTAAGCCGTTTAAAGGCGTCTTCCGCTTGAGGAGACCAGGACTTAGGATTGGCATTCTTTTTGGTTAAAGCCACGATAGGAGCCACAATGGTGGAAAAATGTGGAATAAATTGTCTGTAATAATTGGCGAACCCCAAGAAACGTTGGATAGCACGGAGTCCGGAGGGGCGTGGCCAATCTAAGACGGCAGAGAGTTTGTCTGGATCCATTTGTAGTCCCTGGCCAGAGACCAAGTATCCTAGGAAAGGAAGAGATTGACATTCAAACAGACATTTCTCCATTTTGGCATAAAGTTGATTGTCACGAAGTCTCTGAAGAACCATGCGGACATGCTGGCGGTGTTCTTCTAGGTTGGCAGAAAAAATCAGAATATCGTCCAGATACACAACAACACAGGAATATAAGAGATCACGAAAAATTTAATTAACAAAGTCTTGGAAGACGGCAGGGGCGTTGCACAGGCCAAAGGGCATGACCAGATACTCAAAGTGTCCATCTCTAGTGTTAAATGCCGTTTTCCATTCATCCCCCTCCCTGATGCGGATGAGATTATAAGCACCTCTTAAGTCCAGTTTGGTAAAGATGTGGGCACCTTGGAGGCGATCAAAGAGTTCTGAGATAAGAGGTAGAGGGTAGCGGTTCTTTACCGTGATTTTATTAAGACCGCGGTAGTCAATGCAAGGACGTAGGGAGCCATCTTTTTTGGACACAAAGAAAAATCCAGCTCCGGCAGGAGAGGAGGATTTGCGGATAAACCCCTTTTCTAAATTTTCCTGGATGTACTCAGACATAGCAAGAGTCTCTGGGGCGGACAGAGGATAAATTCTGCCCCGGGGTGGAGTAGTGCCCGGGAGGAGGTCAATAGGACAGTCATAAGGCCTGTGAGGGGGTAGAGTCTCAGCTTGTTTTTTGCAAAACACATCAGCAAAGTCCATATAGGCCTTAGGGAGGCCGGTTACAGGGGGAACCACAGGATCACGGCAGGGAGTACTGGGAACCGGTTTAAGGCAGTCCTTGAAACAAGAGATACCCCAGCTCTTGATCTCCCCCGTGGACCAATCCAGGGTTGGGGAATGGCGTTGGAGCCACGGTAGTCCAAGGAGAATTTCGGAAGTGCAATTGGGGAGGACCAAGAACTCAATTTTTTCTTGATGAGGTCCGATGCACATTAGAAGGGGCTCCGTGCGGTAACGTATGGTGCAGTCCAATCTTTCATTATTAACACAATTGATGTAGAGGGGCCTGGCGAGACTGGTTACCGAGATGTTGAACCTGTTGATGAGGGAGGCCAAAATAAAGTTTCCTGCAGATCCGGAATCCAAGAAGGCCATAGTAGAGAAGGAGAAGGTAGATGCAGATATCCGCACAGGCACAGTAAGGCGTGGAGAAGCAGAGTAGACATCAAGAACTGTCTCACCTTTGTGCGGAGTCAGCGTGCGTCTTTCCAGGCGGGGAGGACGGATAGGACAATCCTTCAAGAAGTGTTCGGTACCGGCACAGTACAGGCAGAGATTCTCCATGCGGCGTCGTGTCCTCTCTTGAGGTGTCAGGCGAGACCGGTCAACTTGCATAGCCTCCACGGCGGGAGGCACAGGAACAGATTGCAGAGGACCAGAGGAGAGAGGAGCCGGGGAGAAAAAATGCCTCGTGCGAACAAAGTCCATATCCTGGCGGAGCTCCTGACGCCTTTCGGAAAAACGCATGTCAATGCGAGTGGCAAGATGAATGAGTTCATGTAGATTAGCAGGAATTTCTCGTGCGGCCAGAACATCTTTAATGTTGCTGGATAGGCCTTTTTTAAAGGTCGCGCAGAGGGCCTCATTATTCCAGGATAGTTCAGAAGCAAGAGTACGGAATTGTATGGCGTACTTGCCAACGGAAGAATTACCCTGGACCAGGTTCAGCAGGGCAGTCTCAGCAGAGGAGGCTCGGGCAGGTTCCTCAAAGACACTACGAATTTCCGAGAAGAAGGAGTGTACAGAGGCAGTGACGGGGTCATTGCGGTCCCAGAGCGGTGTGGCCCATGACAGAGCTTTTCCAGACAGAAGGCTGACTACGAAAGCCACCTTAGACCTTTCAGTAGGAAACTGGTCCGACATCATCTCCAAGTGCAGGGAACATTGTGAAAGAAAGCCACGGCAAAACTTAGAGTCCCCATCAAATTTGTCCGGCAAGGATAGTCGTAGGCCTGAAGCGGCCACTCGCTGCGGAGGAGGTGCAGGAGCTGGCGGAGGAGATGATTGCTGAAGCTGTGGTAGTAGCTGCTGTAGCATCACGGTCAGTTGAGACAGCTGGTGGCCTTGTTGCGCTATCTGTTGTGACTGCTGGGCGACCACCGTGGTGAGGTCAGTGACAACTGGCAGAGGTACTTCAGCGGGATCCATGGCCGGATCTACTGTCACGATGCCGGCTGGCAGGAGGTGGATCCTCTGTGCCAGAGAGGGATTGGCGTGGACCGTGCTAGTGGATCGGTTCTAAGTCACTACTGGTATTCACCAGAGCCCGCCGCAAAGCGGGATGGTCTTGCTGCGGCGGTAGTGACCAGGTCGTATCCACTAGCAACGGCTCAACCTCTCTGACTGCTGAAGATAGGTGCGGTACAAGGGAGTAGACAGAAGCAAGGTCGGACGTAGCAGAAGGTCGGGGCAGGCAGCAAGGATCGTAGTCAGGGGCAACGGCAGGAGGTCTGGAACACAGGCTAAGAACACACAAGGGAACGCTTTCACTAGGCACAAGGGCAACAAGATCCGGCGAGGGAGTGCAGGGGAAGTGAGGTATATATATGGAGTGCACAGGTGAACACACTAATTAGAACCACTGCGCCAATCAGCGGCGCAGTGGCCCTTTAAATCGCAGAGACCCGGCGCGCGCGCGCCCTAGGGAGCGGGGCCGCGCGCGCCGGGACAGGACCGACGGAGAGCGAGTCAGGTACGGGAGCCGGGGTGCGCATCGCGAGCGGGCGCCACCCGCATCGCGAATCGCATCCCGGCTGGAGGCGGTATCGCAGCGCACCCGGTCAGTGGATCTGACCGGGGCGCTGCAGTAACGAGAGTGTAGCGAGCGCTCCGGGGAGGAGCGGGGACCCGGAGCGCTCGGCGTAACAGTATCCAAGTAACAGATCTGTCGGCGATCAAGATCTAAAAATGTCTGGATTCAACCTATGGTTATAATGTTTATTATGGATATACAAAGATATAAAAATATATGATCGAATATAATATACAATTGTAGGTGAGTCACAGGGCCCTTGTGAACCCACCTATTAACACATCATAAAATAATAAAATAAAATGGCACCAGTAGAATTCAGTAAAATTCCATATTGCACAAGATGCAGTCCACTGAGGATCGCCATAAGTCATGTAACCTCTATAAGATCAGTGTTTCTCAAGTGCGATCCTCAAGTCCCCCAACAGGTCATGTTTTCAGGATTTCCTTAGTCTTTCACGGGTGATATAATTCTGGTCAGTGAATCCGGCATCACCACAGTTATATAACCTGTGAAAGACTAAGGAAATCCTGAAAACATGACCTGTTGGGGGACTTGAGGACTGTGCTTGAGAAACACTGTATTAGATAGCATTCAATAGTAGTCTGCTAAGTATAGCCGTAAATGTGACTTATCCACACTTAGAATATCTCAAGGAAGCCCTATCTGTACAAAGCCATAGATGTATTGCCAAAGATAAATACTGTTTGCTAAATTATTAGGTCCGGGGATGCAGATTATCCATATAATAGCATAACTTAGGAGCAGAGTCCAACTCGGGTAAGAAAAGAACTGCTGTGCACAACTCACCCGATGGGGACATTCTGATATAGTGTCCTCTGCAGAGAAAAGCACCTGGTGAGAGGTTTTGTAACACGTCCGCCTAATGTAATATATGTCACCAGTATATCCTCACTGCCATTTTATTTAACGGACATTGCTGATATCACTATTGGAGCTGATAGTGAGGAGCCGCTGTCAATCACCATCTGCACATCCGTTATCTACTACAATCAGAGTATTTGCTCAGGACCCACAAAGACGTCATCTCGATCTATATTCAGCCATCATATGCTGTTTATCCAGTTGCCATCTAACATCTCTTGCAGAGAATAGAGCGAGCTATATATGTGGTGACCACAGGGTGTTGCAGCATTTAGCAGGGTCGGGTGGTATTAACCCTGGGGGCAAGTTGTTGCTAACCCCTTAGTGTTCGTGATGCCAGGATGCGGTTGTTTCAGTATAATAACCACCCACAACCAGCCCAGAAACGGTATGCAATAAAGGAATGTCCACAGCAAGGGTTGTGCAATAACTGGAACTTTTACTATTCAGGAAACAGTCTTTACAGTAATGCAGTTTCCACAGAGGCAACCGGGACACAGGATACCTCATAGGCTTAATTGGACTTGTAGTTATGAGGATATTTATGCAGGCCACTGTGCTACTAATATATTCCTTAGCTGAGTAGTAGTCACTGGATTTGTAGAGAGAATTGTAACTCACGTTTTAGAAGTGGCTGCTGTTGCTTAGGCTTTGGCCTAGATGAGATGAATTTGCAGTATACAGGACTTTGTGCTTCCTTTTAGATCCAGGTCTCAAGAAAGAGAGAATGGAGACTACAGCCCCTTATATACTAGGGGGCTGGACTAAAGCCCATTGGTTGCTAATGCCTGGGGTTCCTGTGCCCATGGAACTCTGGGTATATCACATGACAGTAGGTCACATGACCAAGGAAGGTCCTATACATTTTATACAAACTGTACAACTTTATACATATGAACAATAGATACACATAATGAATATACATTGCATTGACATGAGACAACAAGGGGGGAGCCCTGCAGGAGAGCCCAATGGACCTAAGGGACTCTTCCTGAGGGGACTTAAGGAGGGTACAGGACAGGTCCTGTACCGGGAAACCACATATACACTAAAGCCGGCACATATACTTGACAGGAGCACAAGACCAGGAGCGCGAGCGGTGCGAGCCACGTGGAGAACAAACCAGTCTGTGCTCTCGAAGCTCCGAACTGAGGACCGAGTCAGGTGAGAGGTGCGCAGCACCCTGCAGAGGACACTATATCAGAATGTCCCCATCGGGTGAGTTGTGCACAGCAGTTCTTTTCTTACCCGAGTTGGACTCTGCTCCTAAGTTATGCTATTATATGGATGAACTGTATCCCCGGACCTGATCATTTAGCAAACAGTATTTATCTTTGGCAACACATCTATGACTTTCTACAGATATGGCTTCCTTTATTCATTCTAAGTGTGGAAACATTACATTTATGGCTATACTTAGCAGACTATCATTGAATGTTATCTAATAGAGGTTACATGACTTTTATGGCGATCCTCAGTGGACTGCATCTTGTGCAATATTGAATTTTACTGAATTCTACTGGTGCCATTTTATTTTATTATTTTATGATGTGTTAATAGGTTGGTTCACAAGGGCCCTGTGACTCACCTACAATTGTATATTATATTCGATCATATATTTTTATATCTTTGTATATCCATAATAAACATTATAACCATAGGTTGAATCCAGTCATTTTTAGATCTTGTTCGCCGACAGATCTGTTTCTTTTCACTTCTTTTTCACCTTGGGTATAGGTGTTAGGTTGGATTGCTCGATCTTCTCATTGGGATTCAGTGATTAATGAGCTTATGCTTCTTTTTCTATCAAACATGTAGCCAACTGTTTTATTGCTTATTTCCTTCCTTTCTTCCTTCCTCATTTTCTAGATTACAAACATGAATTCCCCCGATACAGTGCATATCTTACGGTTTTTAAGTGCATCACTTCAGGTATGATTTATGATTTTTGCATATATCATGGACACTTACTATCACTAGTCTTACAGGGTTATTAGTTTTATTCCTGTGTGTTTCATTATTTTAACCTGGACATGTGATCACAAGGCTGACTCTCCAAATCTTCCAGTGCTTTATGGCCATAACAGGATGTAATGTGACTGACTTCCTGTGAACTACAGGATGACATCATCACCTACCAGATTCTCTCCTACTCACCTTTAAAAGTCATAATGACAAGTGACTGGTACAGTACATGGGGTCACAACAGAAATACACTCCCCCTGCTTATATACTATGGGTGAATCTATCATTGGTTTTACCCTGGTTTTGTGGTGTACATTTGTCGCACAATTTGTCTCGGATGCTAGTTTGAGACTTTTCGTTGCGACTTTTGCTTTATCAGGGTTTTTCTAAAGGAATATACTAAATCATAATTTCAGTTGATATCATGCAGTGGTAAGGAATTCACGATCTGCTACTTTTCAGTTTGTTGCAACTGCCTTAACTTAGGCGCTCATCTACATCAGCCCTGACTTGGCTTACAAAACTGACTGCAAACAGCATTATTAAAAGGTTGCACATTTTGTCGCACAGAATAAAAAGTCGCACAAAAAGTCGCAGAGAGGCAACATACAAAGTGGTGTACTGAAGTCGGAAATATGATCAGCACCAGATTTATCACTTGCCCTGCACCATGTAATAAATCTGGTGCAGGTACACAGTTTCCTCCACATGAATTAATGGAGTAAAAAGATGTTCACCTACATCACTCTCCCCTATGTGGCTATAGTGTGTGGTATTAATGCACGTCTACATTTTTAATAATCAAACCATGAAGCTTTATTGTTGCACGAAGTCAAAGTACAAATATATCAGTTTAGTATAACCAGTAACAGAGGCCACAACAGCCTTAACTCAAAATAATAATAAAGGAAAACAACAAAAAAGGAAAAAAGAAAAAAGGAAAAAGGGAAGGGAATGACAAAAATAAATCCATAGGTACTTCTACAGCACAAGATAGATAATAATGACATAGGGTAATATTGAACTGCTATATATGAGCAATATAAGGCAGAGCTCAAGTAAAACATTTCTGCATATTTAAATGAACATACATATACATAGCCAGACTCCTATAGCATAAGGCCATCTCACCCCCCAGGCCCCCCCACTCCCCCCCCCCCCTCAGATCAGTAAGTGGTGAGACAGTGACGGACTGGACAGTGGTTAGAATCAAGCCAGGGTTTCCACAACAATTCAAACGCCTCCACCCCGTCCTCCCTGATAGCCATCAATTTCTCATTAAGCATTAACACATTAATTCGATCAACCACTCTAGAAAAATCCAGACTAGATTGCTTCCATTGGGAGGCTATATAAATCCTAGTCGCCATCATAATAAATTGGGTAAAGCGGAAAGTACGAAATTGCATTCTAGAAGGCTTATGTCCCAACAGACAGAACTCTGGAGTTCGAGGTACAGTACCCGGGACCAGAGATACAATAAGATCCAACACTCTCGTCCAGAGGCCCACCACCGTGGGGCATCCCCACCACACATGAAACATTGTACTCCTCTGGTTATAGCCTCTGAAACACAGTGGTGAGCACTCCGGAAAGACAGCGTGGAGTCTCGTGGGAACCATGTAAGTACGGTGTAGGACCTTCAAAGCCGTCTCTGCAATGGAAACCTGCCAGCGAAACAAGTATAGTAATTTGGGCAGGGCCATCATTTTAATTACATTAATTCTACCAATCCATTAGATATGTGGAAAATTCCATCTTGCTAAATCGGATCTAATTAATTTATAAATCGGGATATAATTATGTCTACATTTTTAGCCTGGTACCCTACTGTAGGGCAGCGATTCCCAACCGGAGTTCCCCGGTACCGCGACGCTCCGGCAATTTTATTTTATTAAATCTCCCACCCCGGCCTGCGTGCCTGTGAATCACGGAGGCGCAGGGGGAAGGGAAGCCTGCGTGCGCATTGCGTGTACGTGTGCACACAGTGTCCCCCTACCCCGCCATGAGTGAGTCACAGGCACGCAGGCCGGGAAGAGGATATATGTAATGGAGATGGTGCGCTGGACCATCCCTCCTGGCCCCAGGAACATCCTCCCGGCCCCAGGACCATCTATCCTTCCAGCCCCAGGACCAACCATCCTCCCGGCCCCAGGACCGACCATCTTCCTGGCCCCAGGACCATCTTCCCGGCCCCAGGAGCATCCATCCTCCTGGCTCCAGGACCATCTTCCCGGCCCCCTGCAGAAGGACATTGAAAAGCAGCTCAGCTTAATTAAGGTAATGCACCCTCTTCCCTCTGTCACCCCTGTCCATCCATCTTTGTCACCCCTCTGTTACCCCTTTTCACCCTTGTCCACTTTCCTGTCATCCATGTCCACCTTGTCCACCCATGTTCACCACCCCTCTGTCCCTTTGTCACCCCTGTCCACCCCTTTGTTACCTCCTTGTCATTCCTGTCCATCCCTCTGTCACTCCCTACGCCCCCCTGTCACCCATGTACACTCTTCTACACCCATCTGTCAACCATGTACACCCCTCAACACACCTCTGTCATCCATGTACACTGCTCTACACCCCCAACACCCCTGTTACCCATGTACACTCCTCTGTCACCCCCTACACCCCCCTGTCACCCATGCACACTCTTCTACACCCATGTACACTTCTCTGTCAACCCCTACGCCCCCCTGTCACTCATGTGTGCACTCCTCTACACCCCTGTCACTCATATACACTCTTGTACAACCATCTGTCACCCATGTACACCCCTCAACACCCCTCTGTCACCCATGTGCACTCCCCCATACACCTGTCACCCATGTGCACTCCTCTACATCCCTCTGTCACCCATGTGCACTTCTCTACTCACCTGTCACCCATGTGCACTCCTCTACACCCATCTGTCACCCATGTGCACTCCTCTACACACCTGTCACCCATGTGCACTCCTCTACACCCCTCTGTCACCTATGTGCACTCCTCTACACCCCTCTCAACCATGTACACTCTTCTACAACCATCTGTCACCCATGTACACCCCTCAACACCCCTGTCACCCATGTACACTCTTCTACAACCATCTGTCACCCATGTACACCCCTCAACACCCCTCTGTCACCCATGTGCACTCCTCTACACCCCTCTGTCACCCATGTACACCCCTCTGTCACCCATATACACTCTTCTACAACCATCTGTCACCCATGTACACCCCTCAACACCCCTCTGTCACCCATGTGCACTCCTCTACACCCCTCTGTCACCCAATTACACTCTTCTACAACCATCATTCCCCCATGTACACTATTCTACACCCCTCTGTCACCCATGTTCAATCCACAGATTCTTCTCACAAGCAAAGAACGGAGTCTGCCGGTCTGCTGCATGAGGGAGCCTGATAGACCTCTTTGACTTTAATAGGGTCCATCGGGTTCCTATTTGGTGTCATTGTAATTTCACAGGAATATAACCAGACAAAACATACAGCATTCGGCAGTTTTTGTTTGCTTATTTTTACAAACACTGCTATGGAGGCCTCAAATTGAGCCTCTAACACAGATGTGAACCTAGCCTAAATTATTTACTCTATTGAAGCCATACATAAATTCAAGAAAATAAAAAACATATAATAGGAACAATGAATAAGGTTGACATAAAAGCTGCTGTCACTACGTAGAGGAAGGTTGTACATGTACTGTAAGAACCGGGCATAGAGGTCTTCATCTTTGGTCCGAGAACTGTACTATGTATTTCCTTCAGGCATGTTTTTAGCAGAAGATTCCTTTTAAGTCAGGCTGTCAACAAAAATGTTCCCTGTACTCTGGATGTCTATAGAGCGCGCTATCCCTTTCTTCTGATGCTTATACTCTTTGATGTGACTGGTGGAGTTCTTGATGTCACCTTGTCCTTGAAGAATGTGCTGTCACTCCTGATGTTACTATAGAAATGTGAGGACAATTGTAAAGTAGGACAGCAACACCACAGCTCTGGGTATGCAGAATTGTGGATTAAAAGGCTCACGTTTCCTGAAATCAATCCTTGGTCATTTTTGAAAATAATGAAGGCAGATTTATTATTACAAATGTACCCGAATTGTCTCAGTTTGGCTTGAAATGGGACACCGTGCCTAAAAATTGTTCAAAAAATATGGCAAATAATATTGGTGTACAGTACGCAGATCAACACAGCAGTGTGCACCCGTGTATTAGGTAGTTGTGCTGGCTATGTTTCTTTTCATTTTTGCTGTGCAATTTAGGGGGAGTAGCACCCTCTCTAGCCGTGCACCCCTCCCCTTTTTCACAGGAGGTTTTTAAATTGATAGTGGATTCTGCATTCCACCCAGTCAGAGGCCATATGCCCAGCAGAAGTGAGGGAAATGAGTATTAGGGTCCCATCCGAAATGAGGCCACCTCCGTGTGGTGGATGGGGGACATGTTTTGATCAAAAAGTGCGCTAAGAGCCTCCATTTTTTGACCAAGAGTGCTGCTGCAACCTGCAGATCAATAGGTAGCATAAAGTTTGACACACCAAAATAGCATGAAATACATCATAAAGCACGGGTCATGGTGATAAATGTGACACATATTAAAGGGCTATTCCTGGCAAAAATTTTTATCCCCTATCTAAAGGATAGGCGATAAGATGTCTGATTGCGGGGGCCCACCACTGGGACCCCCCATGATTTCCCTGCAGCACCCGCATTCTATGCGGGAGCTCGTCTCCAGTTTCGGAAAACTCCGGGTTTCCTGGACTGGGGACATGACGTCACGATACGCCCCCTCAATTTGTGTCTATGGGAGGGGGCGTGACGGCCATCACGCCCCCTCCTATAGACATGAATGGAGGGGGCGTGGAGTGACGTCACGTCCCCAGTCTCGGAAACCCGGAGGTTTCCCAAACTAGAGACGCAGCTCCCGCATAGAATGCGGGTGCTGCAGGGAGATCACGGGGGTCCCAGCGACGGGCCCCCCGCGATCAGACATCTCATCGCCTATCCTTGGGATAGGGGATTAAAGGTTTTTGCCTGGAATACCCCTTTAAGAATACCTGTTTACACTGTCTAAGTTAGTGTTTCTCAACCAGTTTGCCTCCAGCTGTTGCAAAACTATAACTTCCAGCATGGGAATTGTAGTTTTGCAACAGCTAGAGGAACACTGGTTGGGAAGCACTAGTCTAAGGCTATGTTCCCACAGTGGAATATCCGCAATGGAAATTTTCCGTGTGGACATTTCACAGATAATGGTGTACTGAAAGAATATTACATTGCTAGGGCTGCTGAGAAATGCGCCATCTCATAGGCAGCAATGCATTTTCAAGCGAAACCTGCAAAAACATTAAACAGGTTCAGTATGTTTTTGTGGACGCCGGAATCAGGATTTCCGTGGCAGATGTTGCTGCCGCGTACATTCTGCCATGTAAACAGTGCAACAATGAGACTCTGTTGCACTGTTCACATGGTAGAATTTTCGCGGCAGCAACATCTACCGCGGAAATCCTGATTCCAGCTTCTGCAAAAACGTTTTTTTTCAATTTCAGTTTCATTTTATAATTTCTATTTCATTACATTAATATATATTTACATGATCTGTCCTTCTAGATGTCATAAATACTTTAGGACATTCACTCTCTATTTTTCACTCTATGTGTTACAGGGGAGAACAGGCTCCTGCAATGATATTAGTCGCTGACAGAGCTGGCTGGGCAGCTGTGCCATGGCAGGCAAGCATGGTGATCATGTGACTGCCGGGTCCAATAGAGGCATCAACAGTGCTTCTATTCGCTAAGCAGCACCTTTGTCATTTCTTTAGGACATCTGGCTGATCTAGATTGCAGGATTAGGTGCTTTAAACCTTTCTCATACATATACAATGGTGTGGGGGTTGGAGCTAATAACCATATTGTTGAATTTGCTAAGATTAATATTGCAAATAGATCATATCAAAGGTGGGGCTATTTAATAACAAGACTGATTGTACAACTTAATTGCAATCTATGGTGTACATAGGAGAGATGGGGGCCCCCATAGCAAAATTCAAAATGGGCCCCCTATTATGGTGTCTGATGTTGCCCAATATCCCCCCCCCCAAGACAGAAGGATCTGTTTTTTATTCTCCATTGCTTTCCATGACCCATTAGTCAATTCCCTCATCCATTAACCCCTAAAGGACGCAGGGCATACAGGTGTGCCCTTGTCTCCTGGCTCTTAAGGATGCAGGGTGTGCCTGTATGCCTCAATGCCTTAAGTGGCTTTAAAGGGAGTGCAGTAGCTGGGCTCACTTCAGAGCAGTGAGTGTCTGCTATAATCAGTAGCCTAACACTCACTGCTTATGCTGGGCAGTGGCGATCCCGTCGATGCCCAGCATTCAACCCTTTAGACACCGCGATCAACGCTGATTACAGCATCTAAAGTTAAAGTAAACATCTTCAGTAGCTCAGAGGTGCTTTTCGAACCCCTGCGATGTGAACCCCCCTACATAGGCATAGCATTATACAGTGAATGCAATCAAATGATTGCAAATAAAAGTCACCTATGGGGACTTAAAAAGTGTAAAATAAAAAATAGTCTCAAAAAATTATATAAAACATCCTCACCTAATAAAAAATTAAATCACCCTTATTTTTGCATTTTGCAAAAGAAAAAAAAGTACATATTTAGTTACGCCGCGTACGAAAATGTCCAAACTACTAAAATATAATGTTTATGATTCTGCATGGTTGTCACGATGCCGGCTGGCAGGTAGTGGATCCTCTGTGCCAGAGAGGGATTGGCGAGGACCGCGCTAGTGGACCGGTTCTAAGTCACTACTGGTTTTCACCAGAGCCCGCCGCAAAGCGGGATGGTCTTGCTGCGGCGGTAGTGACCAGGTCGTATCCACTAGCAACGGCTCACCTCTCTGACTGCTGATGATAGGCGAGGTACAAGGGAGTAGACAGAAGCAAGGTCGGACGTAGCAGAAGGTCGGGGGCAGGCGGCAAGGTTCGTAGTCAGGGTGGATAGCAGAAGTTCTGGTACACAGGCTTTAGACACACAATACGCTTTCACTAGGCACAAGGGCAACAAGATCCGGCAAGGGAGTGCATGGGAGGAGGTTAGATATAGTCAGGGACCAGGTGGAAGCCAATTAAGCAAATTGGGCCAGGCACCAATCATTGGTGCACTGGCCCTTTAAGTCTCAGGGAGCTGGCGCGCGCGCGCCCTAGAGAGCGGAGCCGCGCGCGCCAGCACATGACAGCAGGGGACGGGAACGGGTAAGTGACCTGGGATGCGATTCGCGAGCGGGCGCGTCCCGCTGTGCGAATCGCATCCCCAACGGCCATGACAGTGCAGCGCTCCCGGTCAGCGGGACCGACCGGGGAGCTGCAGGGAGAAAGACGCCGTGAGCGCTCCGGGGAGGAGCGGGGACCCGGAGCGCTAGGCGTAACAATGGTAAACGGCATGAAAACGTAAAAACACCAAAAATACAGATTTTTTATCGCATTTTATATCAGAATTTTTTTTTTATAAAAAGCAATCAAAAAGTCCCATCAAAACAAAAAGGGTACCGATAAAAACTATAGATCACTGCACAGAAAATATAGAAAAATAAAAAAGTTATAGGGTTCAGAAAAGGACAATTTTGTTAAATAAAGTTAGCAATTTTTTTTAAGTAGTACAATAAAACAAACTGATATAAATTGGGTAGCATTTTAGTCACATTGACCTACAGTGTAAAGATTTTTACCATTACTTGCACTGTGTAAAAACCAAACCCCCAAAAGTTGCAAAAGGTGTCATTGAAAAAGCAAAAATTGTCGCGCAAAAAACAAGCCTTTATATGGGTCTATAGGTGGAAAAATAAAAGAGTTATAGATTTAAAAAGGAGAGGAAGAAAAAAAGAAAATGCAAAAATGAACATTTCCTGAGTCTTTAAGGAGTACTCTGCTGTAAACATCTTATGATAAGATTTTATATTGCAGGGGTCCCACAGCTGCAGCACCCCTGTCATTCGGTGCACGGAGCGAACTCTGCTCCGTGCCCAATATCTGGTGATGCCGGCTGCCACGCCCCCTTCATTCTGCCGTCACGCCCCTCCCATAGACATGAATGGAGGGGGCGTGGCGTGACATCACGAACGCAGAAGCTGCAAGCTTCCGTATTCTGGACACCGACGCTGCGGGCCCGGAGATCACGGTGGTCCCCAGTGGCAGGACTCTCGCAATCTAACATCTTATCACCTATCCTTTGGACAATAACCATGAGTTCTTAAGAGACATATCCAAAATATCAAAGCTAACACAGGTAAGTATTCATGAAAAACATGAGAATGTCAGTTTTTCATTTAAACCATCCGGTTGCTGGGATTCAAAGCAGTAAATCCATGTGACTTCTTTACAAAGGATCCTTTTGTCATGATCACCAAGCCTCATGGATGCATGGATGGCCGTATATGTTCTAATACAGAAAGTTTCAATACACTGAGATTACCTGGTGAACAGTATTTACATGACGTGAAACTGGTGTGTCCCTTTCATGCTGCAAGTCATTTAGATGCTCACATATCCTTCTGTGAAATTCACGATTGGTTTTGCCAACGTAATCGAGCGGGCAGGTGCACTGGTAAATGTACACCACACCCCTCGACTTACAGTTGACCGCATATCTGATAGCAAATGATCTTGCAGATGCTGATAATGTAACCACGGATCCTACTTTAATATATGGGCACACTCTACAATTGCCACATCTATACATTCCTCTAGTCCCCCTATTTAGCCATGTAGGACCAGGTAAGAGACGGGTGTAATGGCTATGGACAAGCCAGTCATTCAAACTCCTACCCCTACGATATGTAACTGAAGGGTGTGGTGAGATAAAGGGAGCAATGTCCCACTTAATTGTCCAGTATTTTTTCAAGATATTGAAAACAGCCCTAGCATTTTTATCGTAGGTACCAATAATTCTAGTTAATTCCTCATCAGGTTGCTTTGGTTAAGGTGTAAGGAGATCCTGTCTATTCTGGGAGAGTGCATGTTTGAATGACCAACTTAGTAGGGGAGAAGGATATCCTCTCTTATGCCTCAAGTCCTGTGCCTGAATGTAAAATTCCTCCTGTGATGAGCAGTTGCGGCGCTGCCAAAGGTACTGATCCTTCGGGATGCCTCTACGCAATGCCAGGGGATGGAAGCTTGACCATGAGAGCAGGTTATTAGTAGCTGCAGGTTTGCGATACAGTGTAGATAACAGTTTGTTACCATGTTTGAAGATTCTTAAATCCAAAATGTTTATGGAATCTGTATGAATCTCAGATGTAAAAGATAAACCATTCTGGTTATTATTAATATATTGCAAACAGGGTGCCAGACCATAAAAGAAACACATCATTGATATATCTCGACCAAAAATATGATGCTCTCCATCCACTCATTTGACTCCTCCGAAAATATGATGGTGTCTTCCCACCAGCCTAAGTATAGATTGGCGTATGTGGGGACACACGGGCTCCCCATTGCCGTACCCTGAGCTGGTGGTAATATAGGGAGTCAAAGAAATTGTGTTGTAAGATGTAATCCATTAGTTGTAAAATCAATTGGTTATTTGCTCGGAATTGGCTACCCCGAGTACCCAGAAAATACTTGATGGCATGAAGTCCTGGGGAATTGCACTATATAGCGATTTGACATCTATACTTGCCAGGAGAATGTTGTCATCTATCTCCAAAGATCTGATCTTAAGAAGCAAGTCTAGACTGTCTCGAGAATAAAAGGGTAATGCTGTTACAAAACTCCTTAAGACAACATCAACATATATGCTTATATTCTGTGTAAAAGAATCAACCCCAGACACTATGGGCCTCCTCTTAAGGAGATGGATACCCTTAGGAATCTTTGGGAGCCAATGGAAGGTGACAATTTGGGGTGATCTTGGTAACAAGAAATAAAATTATTTATTCAATATCAATCTTGATGTCAGGGCAGCTGTAAGAATTTATTTAAGGGTACGATCACACATACAGGATCCTGCACAGATTTGATGCGCAGGATTTGCAACTGCAGATTAGAAGCTGTGCTCAGTCATTTAGTTTACATTGAAATCTGCAGCAGAAAATCATGTGCATCAAATCCTGTGCATCAAATCTGCGTACCCTAAAGGAAATCTGTTACCAGTGTCACCTGCACTTACCTGTCATTACCGACAGGTAGTGCAGGTGACATTGATGACAACGGTACTTAGCTTACCTTGTTCTTTGCAGGGGATCTCTGGTAATCTTCTCCGTTAGCTTCAGCTCCGGGCCCAGCTTGGTGCACGGGCGGAGCTTAGTGACGTCACCGCTGCTGTTCTCTAGCAGCTGGACCGAGCAGAGAGCAGCAGCGGTGACGTCACTAAGCACCGCCCATTTCCCAAGCCGCTGCTGCTCTCTGCTAGGTCCCGCTGCTAGAGAACAGCAGCGGGACGTCACTAAGCTCCGCCCATGCCCCAAGCCGGTGACTGGGGTGAAGCTAACGGAGAAGATTACCGGAGATCGCCTGATTGGAACGGGACAAGGTGGTGACAGATTTCCCTTAAGTCCAACATAGAAACAATCCAACAGAACATCCACACAACATAGAAACAATACAACAGATTTCTATCCAGAATCCAAGAGCAATCATTATCATTAAGTAATCTGTTCCACATGGTACAAAATTGTTTATATCCCATTATAACAATGTTGCCCCCTTATCGGAGGGCTTTATAATTAAACAAATGTCTTTTTTAAGAGTCACTAAAGCATGCATTTCCACCCTTGATTATGATGACATCTGGAAGTGGGATTCAAGGTGCATAGTTCATTTGTGACTAGTTCTAAAAATATGTCAGCATGGGTATTATTATCTATTGGGGGCATTCTTGTACTGCTGAGATGTAAGTCAGTGAATGGACCCTTTTCCTCAGATCTCTGGGCTTCTTCATACATAGAAGCTAACAGTTGAACATCTGATACATCTGATCCCAATGATCTGGGATTAGAAAGACAGAGCTGATTAAACCCATTATTGCATCCTTCTTTTCCTATGCTCAAAGTTGTGATGCCATAGGAGTTAGCTGTCTAAGGCTATGTTCGCACACATTAAAATTAGCAGTTTTCTACCTGTTAAATGGGTCCCATTGGTCAGACCCTATGATCTAAAACGTATGCCTTTTTCATTTGGATAAGAGATAAGTTTTTTGGCATGATAAATCTCCTTTTACAATGTAAACACTAGGAACCCCACTTTAAAGACAGAATTGCTGATCCAGAGTAATTATTAAAAGCTCACAGGCCGGCATTTATCATTGTAGTTGTAAGTGAAACATTTTTCTACATCTTT
Organism: Hyla sarda; assembly: GCF_029499605.1. Taxonomy (NCBI): domain Eukaryota; kingdom Metazoa; phylum Chordata; class Amphibia; order Anura; family Hylidae; genus Hyla; species Hyla sarda. The sequence goes on from NC_079192.1 coordinate 93,419,608, forward strand.
TTTTGTGTGCTGGTAATGTGTAGGAGCACCACATTTATTAAATGGTCACCGAGCATTTGATAAATTTTGTGCAGGTCACATTTTCCGAAATTTCTCTCTTGACATACACCAAAAAAGCTAAGCTAAGTCTGGGCTGGTGTAATTTTAGAGACTTTTCAGTGGCTTTGCACCTTTTCACAAAAAGGCTCAGTTCATATCATGTGTATTGTCAAAATCAGTGGATTGCAACTCAAATTCAGCAGAAATGTGTAAACCAAAAGGCGCAAAAAAGGTGCAAATAAACCCTGCTTGCGCCTTTTTTGCACCTTTTCTAGACACAAAAAACAGTCTAAAGACAATGATAAATGTTGGCCACAATCTTTCGATGATCACCGCTTCTTCCTGGTTCCGTGATGTGTCAAACCCACAGGGATTGCCCCGCTCTGTCAGTTAGTGACTGCAGTGGGATACCGCAGGAACCAAAAACAAGTGGTGACCAGAGAAAGACCGGAAGTGCCTGTGCGGCAGGTGCAGGGGACCGAGGTAGGTGAGTATAACTTGTTTATTATTTTTATACCAACCTTCATACTTGTAGAAATTGTTTTCCTTTGAATACTCAATTACCGTATAAGAAATTATATATTTTTCTGGGTTTTGATAAAACACAGGATCATAGTGGACCGGTTGTATGTAAGGTTCATGTATTTTCATGGGATTTAAAGGATGTGTAAAATTAGATCCGGCAAGGACAGATACCAGCCATGGATAGTAATAGTACTGCTTTTGGGGGAAAAAGGCATTTTTTATCTAATTTTATACACCTTAAAAAAATCTTTTAAAAAGTGAGCAGGTGCAGAGTTCACATTCAGGACATATTCATTATGATGCAGTTTTATTATTAAAAATGGGAATGGATCCACAAAAAAAGAGAGAGCATACAGCTATTAATTATACTTCTCCTCTACTATTGATCATGGCTAAAAATTCATGCAAAAACTGTCTTGTGCTGTGAGTTGTCTGCCTTCTGCTTTGCTTAGCTCTGGGTAAATTTCTCTGCATCTGCATTTTACCTGCTAGATCAATCTGTGCTTCAAAAAGAACAACAATTTATATGTGTAAATTTACATCCAGCCAGCTAGTGCCGCTTCTAACGTTACAAGTCGCAATTCTCCTTAATAGGTGTCTAAAAGTGCCCTCAAGCAAGGCCTGTCAGTGTAATCAGGACCGGCGCAAGGGGGGGGGGGGCAACCCAGGAAATTGCCTAGGGCCCCCATCCCCCAGGGGGCCCCCTGCCGGCTGCTCAGTGGGGGGGGGGGGGCAACTGTTTTAAAGTGTCCACAGCGCCGGCTGCTTGTTAAACTTTAACAACCCGGCCGCGGCCACTTTAAAACCATGACCAGCGGCAGACCCGGACACTTCTGCTTTCACTATTTTTCACATTTCCTTACCTGGCCGCGCTCCGCAGGCTCAGGTAATGCGGCCGGTTTTGTGGGCTGTGTGGATAATATGACGAGTGACGTGTCCTGCTGGGTCCTCTATGCTGCGTCAGGGACATCACTCCTTGTTTCCTGCAGCGCCGGTGTAGTGAAAAAAACTGTGTCTTGAAGCGTTCTGTGTCCGCGGCTGCAGGAAATGAGGAGTGACATCCCTGACGCCGCATAGAGGACCCGGCAGGAGACGTCACTCGTCATATTATCCCCACAGCCCACAAGACCTGCCGCATTATCTGAGCCTGCCGAGCGTGGCCAGGTAAGGAAATATGAGAAATAGAAAAAGTAGGGGGGTTGGGGGAGAGGGGAACTATACTGCCAACCTAATGTGGGGGAACATACTGCCAACCTAATTGGGGGGGGGGGACTGCAACCTAATGTGGGGGAACATACTGCCAACCTAATGTGGGGGAACTGCAACGTAATGTGGGGGAACATACTGCCAACCTAATGTGGAGGAACATGCTGCTAACATAATTTGGGGGAACAATACTGCCAACCTAATGTGGAGGAACTATACTGCAAACCTAATGTGGGGAAACTATACTGCCAACCTAATGTGGGGGGGATGAATGCAACCTAATGTGGGGGAACATACTGCCAACCTAAAGGGGGGGGGACTGCAACCTAATGTGGGGGAACATACTGCCAACCTAATGTGGGGGAACATACTGCCAACCTAATGTGGGGGAACATACTGCCAACCTAATGTGGGGGAACATACTGCCAACCTAATGTGGGGGAACATACTGCCAACCTAATGTGGGGGAACATACTGCCAACCTAATGTGGGGGAACTGCAACCTAATGTGGGGGAACATACTGCCAACCTAATGTGGGGGAACTGCAACCTAATGTTGGGGAACATACCTAATGTGAGGAACATACTTCACCTAATGTGGGGAAACTATACTGCCTACCTAATGTGGGGGAACATACTGCCAAGCTAATGGGGGGAACATTCTACCAACCTAATGCAGGAAAACTGCAACCTAATGTGGGGGAACATACTGCCTACTTAATGTGGGGGAACATACTTCCAACCTAATGTGGGGGAACTGCAACCTAATGTGGGGGAACATACTGCCAACCTAATGTGGGGGAACTATACTGCCAACCTAATGGGGGGGGGGGGGGGGGACTGCAACCTAATGTGAGGGAACATACTGCCAACCTAATGGGGGGGGAACTGCAACCTAATGTTGGGGAGCATACTGCCAACCTAATGGGGGGAACTGCAACCTAATGTGGGGGAACATGCTGCCAACCTAATGTGGGGGAACTATACTGCCAACCTAATGTGGGGGAACATACTGTCAACCTAATGTGGGGGAACTATACTGCCAGCCTAATGTGGGGGAACATACTGCCAACCTAATGTGGGGGAACTATACTGCCAGCATAATGTGGGGGAACATACTGCACCTAATGTGGGGAAACTATACTGCCTACCTAATGTGGGGGAACATACTGCCAACCTAATGGGGGGGGGGGGACTGCAACCTAATGTGCGGGAACATACTGCCAACCTAATGGGGGAACTGTAACCTAATGTGGGGGAACATACTGCCTACCTAATGTGGGGATACATACTGCACCTAATGTGGGGGAACTATACTGCCTACCTAATGTGGGGGAACTATACTGCCTACGTAAAGTGGGGGAACATACTGCCAACCTAATGGGGGGGAACTGCAACCTAATGTGGGGGAACATACCTAATGTGGGGAACATACTTCACCTAATGTGGGGGGAACATACTGCCAAGCTAATGGGGGAACATTCTGCCAACCTAATGCAGGAGAACTGCAACCTAATGTGGGGGAACATACTGCCTACTTAATGGGGGGGAAAATACTGCCTACCTAATGTGGGGGAACACATTGCCAACCTAATGAGGGGGGAACTATACTGCCAACCTAATGTGGGGGATCTATACTGCCAACCTAATGTGGGGAAGCTATACTGTCTACCTACTGTGGGGGAACATACTGCCAACTTAATGTGGGGGAACTATACTGCCAACCTAATGTGGGGGAACTATACTGACAACCTAATGTGGGGGAACTATACTGCCAACCTAATGTGAGGGAACTATATTGTCAACCTAATGTGGGGGGAACTATACTACCAACCTAATGTGGGGGAACTATACTGCCAACCTAATGTGGGGGAACTATACTGCCTACCTAATGTGAGGGAACTATACTGCCAACCTAATGTGGGGGGACTATACTGCCAACCTAATGTGGGGGGACTATACAAAAATATAAAATTGTACTATTCTGATCCCTATAACTCTTTTATTTTTCTGTATATGGGGATGTATGAGGGTCATTTTTTGTTTTGATGGGACTTTACATAGTTACATAGTTACATAGTTAGTATGGTTGAAAAAAGACATACGTCCATCAAGTCCAACCAGGGAATTGAAGTGAAGGGTGTAAGGGGATAAGGGAAAGGGATGTAGTTTTATAATTCTGCTTAAGCATTAATGTTATTTTGTTCCAGGAATGTATCTAACCCAGTTTTAAAGCTGTTAATTGTTCCTGCTGTGACCAGTTCCTGAGGTAGACTGTTCCATAAATTCACAGTCCTCACGGTAAAGAAGGCGTGTCGCCCCTTTAGACTAAACCTTTTCTTCTCCAGACGGAGGGAGTGCCCCCTCGTCTTTTGGGGGGGTTTAACCTGGAACAGTTTTTCTCCATATTTTTTGTATGGGCCATTTATATACTTATATACGTTTATCATATCCCCCTTAAACGTCTCTTCTCAAGACTAAACAATTGTAACTCCTTTAATCGCTCCTCATAGCTAAGATGTTCCATGCCCCATATTAGTTTAGTCGCGCGTCTCTGCACCCTTTCCAACTCCGCAGTGTCCCTTTTATGAACAGGCGACCAAAACTGAACAGCATATTCCAGGTGAGGCCGTACCAATGCTTTATAAAGGGGGAGTATTATGTCCCTGTCCCTTGAGTCCATGCCTCTTTTTATACATGACAATATCCTGCCGGCTTTGGAAGCAGCAGCCTGACATTACATGCTATTCTGTAGTCTGTGATCTACAAGTACACCCAGATCCTTCTCTACCAGTGACTCTGCCAGTTTAATCCCCCCTAAGACATACGATGCATGCATGTTATTAGTACCCAGATGCATAACTTTACATTTATCCACATTGAACCTCATTTGCCAAGTGGATGCCCAGACACTTAGTCTATCCAAGTCATCTTGTAACTTATGCACATCCTCTATAGACTGTACCATGCTACAAAGCTTGGTGTCATCTGCAAAGATAGAAACAGAGCTGTTAATGCCATCCTCTATATCATTGATAAATAAATTAAACAACAGTGGGCCCAGTACTGAACCTTGGGGTACACCACTAATTACCGGGGACCAATCAGAGTACGAATCATTGACCACCACTCTCTGGGTACGATCCATGAGCCAGTGTTCAATCCAGTTACAAACTAAAGTTTCCAAGCCCAAAGACCTTAACTTACCTGTCAGACGTCTGTGAGGGACAGTATCAAACGCTTTGGCAAAATCCAGAAACACTATATCCACAGCCATTCCTCTGTCAAGGCTTCTACTCACCTCTTCATAAAAGCAAATTAGATTGGTTTGACAACTTCTATCCTTAGTAAACCCATGCTGGCTATCACTTATAATACTATTATCCCCTATGTATTCCTGTATGTAATCCCTTTTAAGTCCTTCAAACAATTTACCCACAATGCACGTTAGACTTATCAGTCTATAATTGCCTGGCGAAGACCTAGAGCCCTTCTTGAAGATTGGTACCACATTCGCCTTGCGCCAGTCCCTTGGCACAATACCAGACACCAGAGAATCTCTAAATATCATGAACAGGGGTACAGATATTACTGAACTTACCTCTCTAAGAACTCTTGGGTGTAGTCCATCCGGCCCTGGAGATTTGCTTACATTTACTTTACTTAACTTACCTTGTACCATCTCTACATTAAGCCAGTTCAGTACATTACATGATGTGTTACCAGCACTGACCTGTCCAATGTCAGCTCCTTCTTCCATAGTATATACAGAACTAAAGAACCCATTCAGTAGCTCCGCCTTCTCTTGATCGTCCGTGACAACCTCCCCATTATCATTATTAAGGGGTCCTACATGCTCTGTGCTTGGTTTTTTTGTATTTATATATCTAAAAAAATATTTAGGATTAGTTTTGCTTTCTTTGGCCACCTGTCTCTCATTTTGAATTTTTGCTGTTTTTATTAAATTTTTACAGATTTTATTAAACTCCTTGTACTGTTTAAATGTTATAGCTGACCCATCAGATTTGAATTATTTGAATGCAATTTTTTTGTTGTTTATTGCTCTTTTAACATAATTTGTCAGCCATGTAGGATTTAGTTTTAATGGTTTATATTTGTTCCCCTTTGGTATATATTTAGCTGTATAGTTATTTAGAGTTGATTTAAAGAAGTCCCATTTACCTTCTGTATCAGTATTTGAGAACACCTACCCCCAGTCTATGTCCTGTAGTGCAGCCCTCAGCCCAGGGAAGTTTGCCTTTTTAAAGTTATATGTTTTTGCCTTCCCCGTCTGTCTTTGTTTTCTAAATTTTAAGTCAAATTGCTTTTGCTTTTCAATTGCTTTTTAGATATTTTTTATGGTATGAAGTGACCAAAAATGTGCAAATCTGGTTAGTGCACTTTTGGGGCCCTGAGTGTAATCATAGAGTTTAGATTAGAACCCCCATTCCCATTGCTTCTGTTGACATCTTGCTTGTACAGAAAATGCCTGCTCAGCCTGTAAGCAGGGCAGAAGCGGTCAGCAATGGTGGTGACTGAGAGAAGGTGGGACAGCAGCTTCAGGAGATTTGGGGCAGATAAAGTTTAGAAAAAAATAAAAAATAAAATATATATATATATATATATATATATATATATATATATATATATATAAATAAAAGTTTCCCCACCACATTGTAAAAGTGCCCAGAAAGCCCCCTTACACATAATACCACTCCAATAGCAATAAACAAAGCAAAATGTCAGACTCTGGCCCACTAGTTCTGGACATTCAATAATGATAACTCCAGCAATCCACCAGGCACACATTTTTGACAAGTTGGCAAGAAGAAACAAATGGGGAGATTCATCCAAACTTGTGTAGAGGAAAAGTCAACCAGTTGCCTATAGCAACCAATCAGATTGCTTCTTTCATTTTTGAAAAGGCCTGAAAAATGAATGAAGCAATCTGATTGGTTGCTATAGGCAAATGGTCATCTTTTCCTCAGCAGAGGTCTTGATGAATCTCCCCATAACTGTTTAAAAAATCTTGATGGTAATTTCCCAAAAGGTAAATGGGAGACTTTTTTTAGCATAAAAAAGACCAGTGTTTGATATGAATAATAGATTGTACATGACAAAAGACACACCGTCTTTACCATAAAGCATGATGGTGCTATGGGGAAGCTTTTCTGCAGCAAGTCATGTAAGGGAGTGTTCACATTGCAGACATTTCGCTGGCAAAAATCCACCACTGGAATCTGCATGCAGCAAAGTCCCATTGTTTACAATGGAAGGTAAGTAAAAGTTTATTATTTTTATTCCAGCAGCCTGAGCCAGTGGCGTTGCTAGGATTAGTGTCACACGGTGCGGTAGAAAATGGTGTCACCCCATACCCCCCTTCCCCCAAGTTAGTTTTTAGCCTGTTGGGACAGACATCTCTGCCACAGAATGGGAAAGCACTAAAGAAGTTTTCACCATTTAAAACTACAGCTCCCAGAATGACTTGGGGTACTCCACTAGAAAACATTTTCTTTTAAATCAACTTGTGCCAGAAAGTTAAACAGATTTGTAAATGACTTCTAATTAATCCTTCCAGTACTTATCAGCTGCTGTATTCTCCACAGGAAGTTCTTTTCTTTTTTCATTTCTTTCCGGTCTGACCACAGTGCTCTCTGTTGACCCCTCTGTGCATGTCAGGAACTGTCCAGAGCAGGATAGGTTTGCTATGGGGATTTGCTCCTACTATGGACAGCTCCTAAAATGGATAGAGGTGTCAGCAGAGAGCACTGTGGTCAGACAGAAAAGAAATTAAAAAAGAAAAGAATTTCCTGTGGAGCATACAGCAGCTGATAAGTACCGTATTTTCCGACATATAAGACGACTTTTTAATCAAGAAGGAATGAAGAGAAAAAAACATGTCTAGGCGCTGTTCGTATATCCAGGTTAATGAAACATGAATATGTATGGAGAATAAAGTGCCCGGAGACACTATCTTTATTTAAAAGAACTTCCAATGATGTGTTTCGGAGGCTATTTCCTCCTTCCTCAGATTGGCAGTCGGCCGGGACACCCAGGGTATCGATTATCCATACCCCGGGCCTCCCAGCCAAGATTAATTTCCCCCCTCACATTTGGGACATCCCTGTGTCAAGAAAGATCTTTTCAGGACACAAGGATGTCCCGGTTACCTTTCTGCAGTCCTGCGTTAAACTTTAAAAAGGCAGGGGCTGTCGGGAGGTAGCGCCCGCAGGGGGGTCACTGACCGTGCCTGTGCGCCCATAGCAATGACAGAGCATAGCGGAGCAGTGAGGACGTACGGGCATGATAAGTTACCAGCACATCATCTTTGGTGCTCCGACCAATGCTCCTCTGGTCCTGGGACCTACTGCTATGGTCTATAGGCCATAACAGTAGACCGTGACCCCAGACCAGAGGAGCGGTGGTCGGAGCACTGAAGTGGGGCAGTCTGTGGGGGGTCCTGCCCCGGCTTCACTAAGGAAATCCAAAAAGAAAAGATGTCCGGCGCTGGAGATGCACTTAAAACTTGCTTTATTGCTTGACAGGAGTCAAAGTACAGGTAATGAACATTTGACGCATTTCGAACTCACAGGTGTAGGCTACGATTAAGCACCTGTGAGTGCAAAACGCTTCAGACGTTAATTTACAAATCTGTTTAACTTTCTGGCACCAGTTGATTAAAAAAATTAATGTTTTAAGCAGTGGTAAGGTTATGCTGGCAGTTGTAGTTTTACTCATAACTGTAGAACTTACAAGTGACTACAGCTCTGATAGGACATAGTGAGGAGAATACACAATAATATCAGTGACCACAGGTGATGTCTTCTCTATAGTCTTTCCTTATCTAATTCAGATGGAACATACCGCCATGACCTGTTTCAGCTAAATCTCCTCTCTGCAGAATGTGATGCCCAGATGGCTCCTCACTATGTCAGCAGATTCTGATCCTTTATATGAAAACAATTATTATTATAAACCTGCCAGACACTGTATCCTCTAATTATAATATTACTATACACTGCACTCTTTGAATATAAACCTTCCACACACCTTATCCTCTCAATATAAATCTGCCACATACTGTACCCTCTGAATATAAATCTGCGACCTACTGTACCCTCTAAATATAAACCTTCCACACACTGCACCCTCTGAATATAATACTGTCACACACCGTACCCTCTGAATATAATTCTACCACACACTGTACATTCTGAATATAATACCAACACACACTGCACTCTCTGAATATAAACCCGCCACACATCTACCCTGTTAATACAATACGACCTGTCATACTTTTTGTAGGCCCCAAAAATGAATCACTATGTTTCATAGTTTCATAGCATGATGTCGGCCATTTTGCGCATAGTCTAAGTAGGCCACAATTCTAAAGTTCTCCTCTAAAAGTGCCAGTCTGGGAGTAGAATACTTATTGTCTCTTTAGATATTTATGGCTGTTTAGATAAGGGGGCTGGTTACATTCTCTAGACATTCACACATCTGTGTTAGGGAATCATCCATTGTATTATTATCTTTCCCATAAATTTGATAGTGTTGGATGTCTAGGTAGGCTCCAAGATGTCTATGAGAATCCAGGTTTTAATTACTAATATGTAAAAAATAATTCCTGTTTTCATAATATAGTGCTCCATACTTCAAGTGTCTAATGTGGGTTTAAGATCAGTTATTGACAGTTAACCCTTAATGGTAATGATGCTAATTGCTCATGCAATAGCACCCCCTAGTGTATGAGTAGATGACATTACACCCACAGGAAAGGCATTATGGGTAATATGCTTAATGCATTCTGGGTATTATAGTGATGTCACAGTCATTACCATATACACGCCCAACCTACATTAATTGGGGAATTCCAATTTAGGAGGGTGTGTCTAACTAATTAAAAAGTCTGTTAAACCAGATGTTAGATTGGACTGTGCGGTACTAGGCTAAAGAGAACACAAAGACACAGGAAAGAGGTCCAACCAGGTGGAAAAGCCCTGTGAGTTTCCAGCAGATGGACTGATCACACGGTACCAGACCAATGTCTATCCATGACGATGAGATGGACCGTTTGATTTTCCTAGGACCAGAAGCGAGGTTCTTACATAGACTTGGCAAGAGACACAAAAATGGTATTCCATTTAATTAAGACCAATTGGGATAATGTGGATGGAATCATACCATTTAGATTGGCGAATAAATTAATAAAATAATTAATTATCTCCATATTGAGATTATAGTTTTAGGATATTGTAAGACTTCATTCTACCTGCAGAAGAATCAAGACTCATAATCTATCAAAGCATGAAATAATTGCTTAGACATTGATAGAATTCCTACTCGCCAAACTAAGTGTTATAAGTATATTTCCCACACAGGAAACTTGTTTCAAGTTTTTTCTCCTAAAATATAGTCTAGAGAGATCATAAAACTCTGCTATTTGTCTTAATGTCTTACCAAGAGAATGTATAGAAAATAGTCCATATATCATATATCCTTAGATGGATTTGCTCATTCTTGGAATCACGTGATATGTAGTTGGTTAGAAGGGGGCGGAGTGTATTTAGCATTCCATATTGATATGTCTATAATTAGATGTTGCCCATCTTGATATCATAAGGTTTCCTCTGAACACAGTGATATGTAACCTTTTTGTTATATGACATTTGTCACGATTCGGCTTCCAGGTAGTGGATCCTCTGTGTCAGCGAGGGATTGGCGTGGACCGTGCTAGTGGACCGGTTCTAAGAGGCTACTGGTTTTCACCAGAGCCCGCCGCAAAGCGGGATGGTCTTGCTGCGGCAGTAGCAACCAGGTCGTATCCACTAGCAACGGCTCTACCTCGCTGACTGCTGAGAAGGCGTGGGACAGAAGGACTAGGCAGAGGCAAGGTCAGACGTAGCAGAAGGTCGGGGGCAGGCGGCAAGGTTCGTAGTCAGGATGGGTAGCAGAAGTTCAGGTACACAGGCTTTGGACACACTAAACGCTTTCACTGGCACAAGGCAACAAGATCCGGCAAAAGAGTGCAAGGGAGGAGACTAGATAAAGGCAGGGAGCAGGTGGGAGCCAATTAAGCTAATTGGGCCAGGCACCAATCATTGGTGCACTGGCCCTTTAAGTCTCAGAGAGCTGGCGCGCGCGCGCCCTAGAGAGCGGAGCCGCGCGCGCCAGCACATGACAGCAGGGGACCGGGACGGGTAAGTGACCTGGGATGCGATTCGCGAGCGGGCGCGTCCCGCTGTGCGAATCGCATCCCCAACGGCCAAAACAGTGCAGCGCTCCCGGTCAGCGGGACCGACCGGGGCGCTGCAGGGAGAAAGACGCCGTGAGCGCTCCGGGGAGGAGCGGGGACCCGGAGCGCTAGGCGTAACAGTACCCCCCCCCTTAGGTCTCCCCTTCTCTTTGTCCGGTAACTGCCTCCCCTGGGATGAGGACACCGGGAAAGAATGGAGGGTTTCCTCAACGGCAGGCAGTACAGCAGGAGTGGGAATGGGGAGGGAGGGCAGAGGGCGAGGCCTGGCACGGGGCAGTGTGACACCAGGACGGGGACCATGGGGAGGCACAGAGGCTTGCCTGATGGGCCTGGGAGGGGGGGAGAGGCACTTCCTGTGGCAGGCAGAGTCCCAGTTCCTGATCTCCCCGGTGGTCCAATCAATGGTGGGGGAATGAAGCCGGAGCCAAGGCAGACCGAGGAGGACCTCAGAGGTACAGTTGGGGAGAATGAAGAACTCAATCTTTTCATGGTGGGGTCCGATAGACATCAGGAGGGGTTCTGTGCGGTAACGCACGGTGCAGTCCAATCTGGCTCCGTTGACCGCGGAAATGTAGAGCGGTTTGACGAGACGGGTCACCGGGATGCTGAATCTATTAACAAAGGACTCCAACATAAAATTCCCGGAGGCACCAGAGTCCAAGCAGGCCACGGCTGAGAGGGAGGAGTTGGTTGTAGGAGAAATCCGAACGGGCACCGTGAGACGTGGAGAAGAAGACTTAGAACCAAAAGATGCAACACCCACGTGAGCTGGGTGCGTGCGTGCGTTTCCCAGGCGCGGAGGACGGATAGGGCAATCCACCAAGAAATGCTCAGTACTGGCACAGTACAGACAGAGATTTTCTTCTCTACGGCGATTCCTCTCTTCCTGGGTCAGGCGAGACCGATCCACTTGCATGGCCTCCTCGGCGGGAGGCCCAGGCGTAGACTGCAAAGGATGCTGTGGGAGAGGTGCCCAGAGATCTAAGTCTTTTTCCTGGCGGAGCTCTTGGTGTCGCTCAGAAAAACGCATGTCAATGCGGGTAGCCAAATGGATGAGTTCTTGGAGGTCGGCAGGAATCTCTCGTGCGGCCAGCACATCCTTGATGCGACTGGATAGGCCTTTTTTAAAGGTCGCGCAGAGAGCCTCATTATTCCAGGATAGTTCAGAAGCAAAAGTACGGAATTGTATGGCGTACTCGCCAACGGAAGAATTACCCTGGACCAGGTTCAGCAAGGCAGTCTCAGCAGAAGAGGCTCGGGCAGGTTCCTCAAAGACACTTCGGACTTCAGCAAAGAAGGACTGGACTGTGGCTGTGGCAGGATCATTGCGGTCCCAGAGCGGTGTGGCCCAAGACAAGGCCTTTCCTGAAAGAAGGCTTACTACGAACGCCACCTTAGACCGTTCAGTAGGAAACAAGTCTGACAACATCTCCATATGCAGGGAACACTGAGACAAAAATCCACGGCAGAGTCTGGAGTCCCCATCAAATTTGTCCGGCAGGGACAGGCGGAGGTTAGGAGCGGCCACTCGCTGCGGAGGAGGTGCAGGAGCTGGCGGAGGAGATGGTTGCTGCTGTAGCAGAGGCAGAATTTGCTGTAACATGGCGGTCAACTGCGACAGCTGCTGTCCTTGTTGGGCAATCTGCTGCGATTGCTGAGCGACCACCGTGGGAAGATCAGCGAGACTTGGCAGCGGCACCTCAGCGGGATCCATGGCCGGATCTACTGTCACGATTCGGCTTCCAGGTAGTGGATCCTCTGTGTCAGCGAGGGATTGGCGTGGACCGTGCTAGTGGACCGGTTCTAAGAGGCTACTGGTTTTCACCAGAGCCCGCCGCAAAGCGGGATGGTCTTGCTGCGGCAGTAGCAACCAGGTCGTATCCACTAGCAACGGCTCTACCTCGCTGACTGCTGAGAAGGCGTGGGACAGAAGGACTAGGCAGAGGCAAGGTCAGACGTAGCAGAAGGTCGGGGGCAGGCGGCAAGGTTCGTAGTCAGGATGGGTAGCAGAAGTTCAGGTACACAGGCTTTGGACACACTAAACGCTTTCACTGGCACAAGGCAACAAGATCCGGCAAAAGAGTGCAAGGGAGGAGACTAGATAAAGGCAGGGAGCAGGTGGGAGCCAATTAAGCTAATTGGGCCAGGCACCAATCATTGGTGCACTGGCCCTTTAAGTCTCAGAGAGCTGGCGCGCGCGCGCCCTAGAGAGCGGAGCCGCGCGCGCCAGCACATGACAGCAGGGGACCGGGACGGGTAAGTGACCTGGGATGCGATTCGCGAGCGGGCGCGTCCCGCTGTGCGAATCGCATCCCCAACGGCCAAAACAGTGCAGCGCTCCCGGTCAGCGGGACCGACCGGGGCGCTGCAGGGAGAAAGACGCCGTGAGCGCTCCGGGGAGGAGCGGGGACCCGGAGCGCTAGGCGTAACAGTACCCCCCCCCCTTAGGTCTCCCCTTCTCTTTGTCCGGTAACTGCCTCCCCTGGGATGAGGACACCGGGAAAGAATGGAGGGTTTCCTCAACGGCAGGCAGTACAGCAGGAGTGGGAATGGGGAGGGAGGGCAGAGGGCGAGGCCTGGCACGGGGCAGTGTGACACCAGGACGGGGACCATGGGGAGGCACAGAGGCTTGCCTGATGGGCCTGGGAGGGGGGGAGAGGCACTTCCTGTGGCAGGCAGAGTCCCAGTTCCTGATCTCCCCGGTGGTCCAATCAATGGTGGGGGAATGAAGCCGGAGCCAAGGCAGACCGAGGAGGACCTCAGAGGTACAGTTGGGGAGAATGAAGAACTCAATCTTTTCATGGTGGGGTCCGATAGACATCAGGAGGGGTTCTGTGCGGTAACGCACGGTGCAGTCCAATCTGGCTCCGTTGACCGCGGAAATGTAGAGCGGTTTGACGAGACGGGTCACCGGGATGCTGAATCTATTAACAAAGGACTCCAACATAAAATTCCCGGAGGCACCAGAGTCCAAGCAGGCCACGGCTGAGAGGGAGGAGTTGGTTGTAGGAGAAATCCGAACGGGCACCGTGAGACGTGGAGAAGAAGACTTAGAACCAAAAGATGCAACACCCACGTGAGCTGGGTGCGTGCGTGCGTTTCCCAGGCGCGGAGGACGGATAGGGCAATCCACCAAGAAATGCTCAGTACTGGCACAGTACAGACAGAGATTTTCTTCTCTACGGCGATTCCTCTCTTCCTGGGTCAGGCGAGACCGATCCACTTGCATGGCCTCCTCGGCGGGAGGCCCAGGCGTAGACTGCAAAGGATGCTGTGGGAGAGGTGCCCAGAGATCTAAGTCTTTTTCCTGGCGGAGCTCTTGGTGTCGCTCAGAAAAACGCATGTCAATGCGGGTAGCCAAATGGATGAGTTCTTGGAGGTCGGCAGGAATCTCTCGTGCGGCCAGCACATCCTTGATGCGACTGGATAGGCCTTTTTTAAAGGTCGCGCAGAGAGCCTCATTATTCCAGGATAGTTCAGAAGCAAAAGTACGGAATTGTATGGCGTACTCGCCAACGGAAGAATTACCCTGGACCAGGTTCAGCAAGGCAGTCTCAGCAGAAGAGGCTCGGGCAGGTTCCTCAAAGACACTTCGGACTTCAGCAAAGAAGGACTGGACTGTGGCTGTGGCAGGATCATTGCGGTCCCAGAGCGGTGTGGCCCAAGACAAGGCCTTTCCTGAAAGAAGGCTTACTACGAACGCCACCTTAGACCGTTCAGTAGGAAACAAGTCTGACAACATCTCCATATGCAGGGAACACTGAGACAAAAATCCACGGCAGAGTCTGGAGTCCCCATCAAATTTGTCCGGCAGGGACAGGCGGAGGTTAGGAGCGGCCACTCGCTGCGGAGGAGGTGCAGGAGCTGGCGGAGGAGATGGTTGCTGCTGTAGCAGAGGCAGAATTTGCTGTAACATGGCGGTCAACTGCGACAGCTGCTGTCCTTGTTGGGCAATCTGCTGCGATTGCTGAGCGACCACCGTGGGAAGATCAGCGAGACTTGGCAGCGGCACCTCAGCGGGATCCATGGCCGGATCTACTGTCACGATTCGGCTTCCAGGTAGTGGATCCTCTGTGTCAGCGAGGGATTGGCGTGGACCGTGCTAGTGGACCGGTTCTAAGAGGCTACTGGTTTTCACCAGAGCCCGCCGCAAAGCGGGATGGTCTTGCTGCGGCAGTAGCAACCAGGTCGTATCCACTAGCAACGGCTCTACCTCGCTGACTGCTGAGAAGGCGTGGGACAGAAGGACTAGGCAGAGGCAAGGTCAGACGTAGCAGAAGGTCGGGGGCAGGCGGCAAGGTTCGTAGTCAGGATGGGTAGCAGAAGTTCAGGTACACAGGCTTTGGACACACTAAACGCTTTCACTGGCACAAGGCAACAAGATCCGGCAAAAGAGTGCAAGGGAGGAGACTAGATAAAGGCAGGGAGCAGGTGGGAGCCAATTAAGCTAATTGGGCCAGGCACCAATCATTGGTGCACTGGCCCTTTAAGTCTCAGAGAGCTGGCGCGCGCGCGCCCTAGAGAGCGGAGCCGCGCGCGCCAGCACATGACAGCAGGGGACCGGGACGGGTAAGTGACCTGGGATGCGATTCGCGAGCGGGCGCGTCCCGCTGTGCGAATCGCATCCCCAACGGCCAAAACAGTGCAGCGCTCCCGGTCAGCGGGACCGACCGGGGCGCTGCAGGGAGAAAGACGCCGTGAGCGCTCCGGGGAGGAGCGGGGACCCGGAGCGCTAGGCGTAACAACATTCCTAACCTAGTAGCTTTTGTTTCATTGTAACAAGTTACTTACTACTCACATGTATTGTTCTACTATATGTAGTCAATTAACAAGCTTGTAATGCTTACTAATATATCTATTGATATTCATTTGCATATATCATTGTTTATTACTCATTTATGTTTCTAATCATATAACCAATAAATCTGCATACTTTTATAATACCTGTGTATTATTGTATATTGCAAAACTACATCCTTAAGCGTTAATGTCATCCCGTCATAAAAATGACTTGTTGATATCTGAGGAAATAGTCGGACTCAGATGTGAATTGTATTGATTGGATTTGTCTACAATTCACCAGGTCATATTTTTTATATTTTTAATAATTTTCAGAATAATTTCTTTTTCATAATTAATAATTTTTTTATGACCATAATTCATAATTGAGTTATTACCGCACGACATACCATACACTCCGCTCTCTGAATATAATACTACCACAGACTGTACCCTTTGAATATACTACCACACACTACGCCCTCTGAATATAACCTTGCCATACAGTGCACCCTCTGAATACAATACCACAACAGCAGTAGCACCTCTCATCATCCATTAGCTGATGCTATTACCACAGAAAGGGGGGGGGGGAATTGGTGGTGTTGCTGGTGGATGATGGGGGTGGTACTGCTGGGGGGTGTTGCTTGTGGATGATGAGGGTGCTGCTGCCAGGGGGAGGGGGGTGCTACTGCCAGCGGGAGCATTAGGCAGGTAGCAGTTCCCCCACATTAGGTAGCAGTTTCCCCGTATTAGGTAGCATAGTCCCCACATTAGGTAGCACTTCCCCCACATTAGGTCATTAGGTAGCAGGTTCCCCACATTAGGTAGCAGGTCCCCCACATTAGGTCATTAGGTAGCAGGTCCCCAACATTAGGTAGCAGGTTCCCCACCTTAGGTAGGAGGTACCCTACATTAGGTCATTAGGTAGCAGGTCCCCCACATTAGGTAGGAGGTTCCCCACATTAGATCAATAGGTAGGATGTTCCCCACCCCATTAGGTAGCAGGTTACCCACATTAGGTAGCATAGTCTCCCCCCACACACACAGACACACACACACACAGTCACACACGGACACACAGACACACTTACCTGGCCTGCGCAGCACATCTCCTCTTCAGTGGTGGCCCACAGCGCGGGTCTGCGGAGGGACGTCACTTGCACGACATCCCTCATCAGACCCGGGCCGGTCGGATGCCGGCGCAACTGCGAAGGTAATAGGGGTCTATTAGAATGGGGGGGGGGGAGACAGGGTGCTGAGCGGCATGGTGTCACCCCATCGGGCTGGTGTCACCCGATGCGGCCCACAACCAGGGCCAGTTTTAGGCTTAGCGTGGCCCTAGGCAAAATCAAAAGAGGGGCCCCAAAAGTCGTAATAGTGAACTAACCAGATTTGCTAATTTTTGGTCACTTCAAATACCATAAAAATATCTAAAAAGCAATTGAAAATTCCCATGAAAACAAAAATGGTACCAATAAAAACTACAAATCACAGCGCAAAAAATTACCCTCACATCCCCATATACAGAAAGATAGCAGAGTTATAGGGATCAGAATAGTACAATTTTAATTTTTTGTATAGTTCCCCCACATTAGGTTGGCAGTATAGTTCCCCCACATTGGGTGCAGTATAGTTCTCCCACATTAGGTGCAGTATAGTTCCCCCACATTAGGTTGGCAGTATAGTTCCGCCCACATTAGGTTGGCAGTATAGTTCCCCCCACATTAGGTGCAGAATAGTTCCCCCACATTAGGTTGGCAGTATAGTTCCCCCACATTAGGTGCAGTATAGTTCCCCCACATTAGGTTGGCAGTATAGTTCCCCCACATTAGGTTGGTAGTATAGTCCCCCCACATTAGGCTGGCAGTATAGTTCCCCCACATTAGGTTGGCAGTATAGTTCCCCCACATTAGGTTGGCAGTATAGTTCCCCCACATTAGGTTGGCAGTATAGTTCCCCCACATTAGGTTGGCAGTATAGTTCCCCCACATTACGTGCAGTATAGTTCTCCATATTAGGTGCAGTATAGTTCCCCCACATTAGGTGCAGTATAGTTCCCCCACATTAGGTGCAGTATAGTTCCCCACAATAGGTGCAGTATAGTTCCCCCACATTAGGTGCAGTATAGTACCCCCACATTAGGTGCAGAATAGTTCCCCCACATTAGGTTGGCAGTATAGTTCCCCCACATTAGGTGCAGTATAGTTCCCCCACATTAGGTTGGCAGTATAGTTCCCCCACATTAGGTTGGCAGTATAGTTCCCCCACATTAGGTTGGCAGTATAGTTCCCCCACATTAGGTTGGCAGTATAGTTCCCCCACATTAGGTTGGCAGTATAGTTCCCCCACATTAGGTTGGCAGTATAGTTCCCCCACATTAGGTTGGCAGTATAGTTCCCCCACATTACGTGCAGTATAGTTCTCCACATTAGGTGCAGTATAGTTCCCCCACATTAGGTGCAGTATAGCTCCCCCACATTAGGTGCAGTATAGTTCCCCCACATTAGGTGCAGTATAGCTCCCCCACATTAGGTGCAGTATAGTTCCCCCTCATTAGGTTGGCAGTGTAGTCCCCCACATTAGGTTGTAGCTCCCCCACATTAGGTTGGCAGTATAGTTCCCCCACATTAGGTTGGCAGTATAGTTCCCCCACATTAGGTCCCCCCTCTCCCCCTGATTTTTCATATTTCCTTACCTGGCCACACTCGGCAGGCTCAGGTAATGCGGGGGGGTCTTGTGGGCTGTGTGGATAATATGATGAGTGTCGCCTCCTGCGGCTCCTCTGCACAGCGACAGGGACGTCACTTATTATTTCCTGCAGCCGGCACTGCAGGAAATGATAAGTGACGTCCCTGACACCGCGCAGAGGAGCCGCAGGAGGCGACACTCATCTTATTATCCACACAGCCCACAAGACCCCCCCGCATTACCTAAGCCTGCCGAGCACCCTTCTTCATCTCCCCCAGACCCCTCTGCACCCTTCGTCATCTCCCCCAGACCCCTCTGCACCCCTCTGCAAGTGAATGGGGTCCCTCAGGACCCGGCAGTAGCCGTTTGCACCCAACCCGTTTCAGCTCGAAAAAAAAAATACTAGAGCCAATCTGACCCTGAACTGGTCGTATGCAAACAGCAATGTGAACCTAGCCTAACATCATTCTTCTTTAAGCTTTGGTCTTAAAAAAATTGCTGTCATGTTTAGTGAATAAAGCTTGGACAAAACAAGTGACTATAAGGGCCCATGCACACTAGGAAATGCAGGGAGGGCACCTTGCACACTAGGAAATATCTATTGGAGAAAATCTGGGCAGACATACTGGGGGAGATTTATCAAAACCTGTCCAGAGGTTGCTGTCCCATAGCAACCAATCAGATTGCTTGAAAAGGCCTCTGAAAAATGAAAGAAGTGATCTGATTGGTTTCTAAGGGCATCTCAGCAACTTTTTCTCTGGAAAGGTTTTGATAGATCTCCCCCATTGTGCACAGCAGACGCTATCATAATGAATCAGTGCTATGACTGTATTGACATGCGCCATCGATTGCAATGAAGTTCCATGTGGTATTCCACCAAGAGAATAAACATAGTCATTCTTTAGGCAAGTCTGAAATTGGAATTTCCAGCAGTGTGCACAGTGCATAAGAATCCCATTAAAGTGTACCTGTCATCAACAAAAACTTTTTATATAATGTAGATAATACCATTATATGTATATTAGTAATATACATTGGTTATTATGGCCGCTATTGCCTGTGTGTTTCTATGAAGAGTCCAAATACAGGAAGTGAGGGAGAACAAACAGGGCTCTGTGCACTGAGAACAAACAGGGCTCTGCACACTGAGGCTCTGTGACATGCTACGAGCTCACACATTAGGATGATTGACAAGCCAGGAGCCTGCACAGAGCCCTGCTTGTCCTACCCTTACTTCCTGTATTTGGACTCCTCATAGAGACACACAGGCAATAGCTGCAGGGATAGCACCTTTTCACCCAAAAATATAGGAGATTTATCAAGCTCCATAGTAGATATTTTTTTTTGTGTAAAAAAGTCGCACATACTTGCGCACGTGCGACTTTTCTATACATGCTGCGACCTTTAGATTTTTGCTTATTCCAAAGCACATTTCTGAAATCTGCTCATCTAGTAATTTTTTTATTTTTTTACTTTGCAGTGGTCATGTATTTATCAAATGCGATAGTCGCTATTATTGAAGAAAAAAAGTTGCATCTCCATTTAAAAGTCGCATATGTATTCCAGGTCCAACCTGGCTTACAGAAAGTGCATATGTCCGCAGAAAAGGACATTAGCACCCACTTCTGCATCATGAAACAAAGCTACTACGTTAATATTAATTATAGAAAAAATTAATTATATAACTAATAACTATTAATTTTAAGGTTGAAAATACACACTGCAAACCTTGTTAATTTAGGACATGTACATGCTGGCGTACCCACAACATTTTGAAATTAATGTTGTATTAAAATAGAATAAGGCACAAAATAATTGTGAAACGTACCGAGCCATTTTTTTTTTTTTTTTGTGTGGCTTCACTCTTGTTTATCCCCTTAAGGACCCGGGGTTTTTCCGTTTTTGCATTTTCGTTTTCTCCTCCTTACCTTTAAAAAATCATAACTCTTTAAATTTTGCACCTAAAAATCCATATTATGGCTTATTTTTTGTGCCACTAATTCTACTTTGTAATGACATCAGTCATTTTACCCAAAAATGTACGGCAAGACGGAAAACAAAATCATTGTGAGACAAAATTGAAAAAAAAAATGCCATTTTGTAACTTTTGTGTTCCTACACAGTACATTTTTCAGTAAAAATGACACCATATCTTTATTCTGTAGGTCCATACGATTAAAATGATACCCTAGTTATATAGGTTTGATTTTGTTGGAAAAGATCATAACTACATGCAGGAAAATGTATACGTTTCAAATTGTCATCTTCTGACCCCTATAACTTTTTTTATTTTTCCGCGTACGGGCCGGTATGAGGGCTCATTTTTTGCACCGTGATCTGATGTTTTTAGTGGTACCATTTTTTGTATTGATCGGACTTTTTGATCGCTTTTTATTAATTTTTTCATGATATAAAAAGTGCCCAAAAATACACTATATTGGACTTTGGAATTTTTTTGCACGTACGCCATTGACCGTGTGGTTTAATTATTGATATATTTTTATAATTCGGACATTTCCGCATGTGGCGATACCATATATGTTTATTTTTATTTACACTGTGTTTTTTTTAATATGGGAAAAGGGGGGTTATTCAAACTTTTATTAGGGAAGGGGTTAAATGATCTTTATTCACTTTTTTTTTCACTTTTTTTGCAGTGTTATAGCTTCCATAGGGGGCTATAACACTGCACACACTGATATTTTACATTGTTCAATGGTTTCTCATAGGAAACCATTGATCGGTGATTCTGCCGCTTGACTGCTCATGCCTGGATCTCAAGCACTGAGCAGTCATTCGGCGATTGGATAGCAGGAGGCAAGGTAAGGGACCCTCCTGGTGTGTCTCAGCTTTTCGGGATGCCGTGATTTCGCCGCGGCGATCCCAAACAGCCCCCTGAGCTAGCCGGCAACGTTTCAGTTTCACTTTAGACGCGGCGTTCAACTTTGAACGCCGCGTCTAAAGGGTTAATAGGGTGGCTATTAGCCACGGGTCCCGGCTGTTGTTAGAGACCGGGCCCGACCCGCTATAGAATGGGTGCGGACTCATCGGACTCAGGGCGTACAGGTACGCCCTGGGTCCTTAACAGGTTATGTGCCTGTTGGTGCTGCGCTGTCTTGCTTCCTGATGTAAACTCCGGCCTCATCGCAAGACTCCACCCACCAACGTCACAAAATGCGGGCTCAAAATTAAACAAAAAAGCCTCTAGAGTATGGATATTCATGGTGTGTCATAGTATGTTTTTAATATTTTTTTATTTCTGAGGAGGGTGGATGGGTTGTTGTGGGATAGTTGGAGTGCAGCTATTTATTGCCAGGTAGGCCAGTCAGGGTGTCACCCGATGCGGTACACTCCCCTCCCCGTCACTCTCTAGCAACGCTACTGGTAATAAAGGGTAGATAAAGAACTTCAGCTATTAACATAAGGGAAAACTTTTCTGCTTTAACCCCTTAAGGACCAGGCCATTTTACACCTTAAGGACCAGAGCGTTTTTTATCATTCTGATTTCGAGATTTTTTTTTCGTGACATATTCTACTTTAACTTAGTGGTAAAAAAGTTATGGTAACTTGCATCCTTTCTTGGTGAAAAATCCCAAAATTTGATGAAAAAAATGAAAATTTTGAATTTTTCTAACTTTGAAGCTCTCTGCTTGTAAGGAAAATGGATATTCAAAATATTTTTTTTTGGTTCACATATACAATATGTCTACTTCATGTTTGCATCATAAAATTTATGAGATTTTACTTTTGGAAGACACCAGATGCCTTCAAAATTCAGCAGCAATTTTGAAATTTTTCACAAAATGTTCAAACTTGCTATTTTTCATGGACCAGTTCAGGTTTGAAGTGGATTTGAAGGTTCTTCATATTAGAAATACCCCATAAATGACCCTATTATAAAAACTACACCCCCCAAAGTATTCAAAATGACATTCAGTAAGTGTATTAGCCCTTTAGGTATTTCACAGGAATAGCAGCAATGTGAAGGAGAAAATTCAAAATCTTCATTTTTTACACTCGCATGTTCTTGTAGACCCAATTTTTGAATTTTTGCAAGGGGTAAAAAGGAGAAAATTTTTACTTGTATCTGAAACGCAATTTCTCTTGAGTAAGCGCATACCTCATATGTCTATGTAAAGTGTTCGGCGGGCGCAGTAGAGGGCTCAGAAGGGAAGGAGCGACAAATGGTTTTTGGGGGGCATGTCAACTTTAGGAAGCCCCTATGGTGCCAGGACAGCAAAAAAAAAAACACAGAAGGAGTCACATTTGGCTTTTTGAAAGCAAATTTTGCTCTGGGGGCATGCCGCATTTAGGAAGCCCCTATGGTGCCAGAACAGCAAAAAAAAAACAAAAAAAAACACATGGCATACCATTTTGGAAACTAGACCCCTCGGGGAACGTAACAAGGGGTAATGTGAACCTTAATACCCCACAGGTGATTCACGACTTTTGCATATATAAAAAAAAAAAATTTTTTTTACCTAAAATGCTTGGTTTCCCAAAAATGTTACATTTTTAAAAAGGGTAATAGCAGAAAATACCCCCCAAAATTTGTAACACAATTTCTCCCGAGTACGGCGATACCCTATATGTGGCCCTAAACTGTTGCCTTGAAAGACGACAGGGCTCCAAAGTGAGAGCGCCATGCGCATTTGAGGCCTAAATTAGGGACTTGCATATGGGTGGACATAGGGGTATTCTACGCCAGTGATTCCCAAATAGGGTGCCTCCAGCTGTTGTAAAACTCCAATCATGCCTAGACAGTCAGTGGCTATCTGGCAATACTGGGAGTAGTTGTTTTGCAACAGCTGGAGGCTCCGTTTTGGAAACAGTGGCGTACCGGAAGTTTTTCATTTTTATTGGGGAGGGGAGGGGGGCTGTGTAGGGGTATGTGTACATGTAGTGTTTTTTACTTTTTATTTTATTTTTTGTTAGTGTAGTGTTTTTAGGGTACAGTCGCACGGGCGGGGGTTCACAGTAGTTTCTCGCTGGCAGTTTGAGCTGCGGCAGAAAATTTGCCGCAGCTCAAACTTGCAGCCAGATACTTACTGTAAACCTCCGCCCATGTGAGTGTACCCTATACGTTCACATTGGGGTGGTGGGAACATCCAGCTGTTGCAAAACTACAACTCCCAGCATGTACGGTCTATCATTGCATGCTGGGAGTTGTAGTTTTGCAACAGCTGGAGGCACACTGGTTGTGAAACACCGAGTTTGGTAACAAACTCAGTGTTTTGCAACCAGTGTGCCTTCAGCTGTTGCAAAAGCTACAACCCCCAGCATGTACGGACAGCGGAAGGACATGCTGGGTCTTGTAGTTATGCAACAGCTGGAGGCATACTACTTTGGCTGGGGATGCTGGGGATTGTAGTTATGCAACAGCTGGAGACACACTGGTTTGCTACTTAACTCAGTGTGCCTTCAGCTGTTGCAAAACTACAACTCTCAGCAGTCACCGACAGCCAACAGGCATGCTGGGAGTTGTAGTTATGCAACCAGCAGATGCACCACTACAACTCCCAGCATGCACTTTAGCTGATTGTGCAAGCTGGGAGTTGTAGTTATACAACAGCTGAAGGTACACTTTTCCATAGAAAAAATGTGCCTCCAGCTGTTGCACAACTATAAGTCCCAGCATGCCCATAAGGGAATGCTGGGAGTTGTGGTGGTCTGCCTCCTGCTGTTGCATAACTACAGCTCCCAGCATGCCCTTTTTGCATGCTGGGAGCTGTTGCTAAGCAACAGCAGGAGGCTGTCACTCACCTCCTGCTGCTGCTCCACGCCGCATCAGGTCAGTCCCTCGCCGCCGCTGCTCCTGGGGCCCCGATCCCAACATTGACGCCGGGGATCGGGGTCCCCAGCAACCGGGGTCTTCTTCCCGCACCCGCTCACGTCCTCCGGAAGAGGGGCGGAGCGGGTTGCGGGAGTGACACCCGCAGCAGGCGCCCTGATTGGTCGGCAGGTAAACCGGCCGACGAATCAGCAGTGCCACCTCACCCCTGCTGGCTATGGCTGTTCGGGGCCGTCTCTGACGGCCCCGATCAGCCAGTAATTCCGGGTCACCGGGTCACTGGAGACCCGATTGACCCGGAATCGCCGCAGATCGCTGGACAATTCCGACATCGCCGACATGGGGGGGCATAATGACCCCCCTGGGCGATATGCCGCGATGCCTGCTGAACGATTTCAGCAGGCATCGGGCACCGGCTCCCCTCCGGCTAGCGGCGGGGGGCCGGGAATGGACAGGACGTACTCTTACATCCTCGGTCCTTAAGGACTCGGAAACGGGTGAGTAGGAGTATGTCCATTGTTCTTAAGGGGTTAAAACATGCTTTTGTTAGTCGGTTTCCTGGGTTTTGCTTACGTGTGATTTATTTATCAAGGTCGTGCGACGATTTGATCAATAGGTTGCATGTAAGCAAAAGTAAAAAAAAGGATCATATAAAAGCATTATGTTTGAAAAGAATGATAAATCTCCTTCATACAAATTTTTTAACCAATGTATATTACAAATATACATTCGCTGCATGTTCAATGTGCTGCTATTCTAAGTGCATTGGAGAGATATTGCAGGAGACTGACTGAGTTTTCAACTGCAACATCTGTGTTTTTGCTGACCGCTGCTTGAGAACAGGTAAGGAATTTGTTCAGGTGTTTGCTATTGTGTGTTTGCTAATGAGCATAGCTCATTAACCCCTTAGGGCAGTGATGTGCGACAAAAAAATGGCTAAAAAGAAGCAATACACATCCACCTATATATCTGTTAGCTATGGAGATTACAGTGCTGTTATATGCAGGACTCACAGGTGATGTCTTCTCTGATTGGAGTTATTCACTTTTTTTCTCCATCTGGCCCGGACTGTCTTAAAGTGACAGTGGACAGATGTGCAAAAAATGCTCCCGTCCTTAAAGGGGTTCTCCGGTGCTTACACATCTTATCCCCTATACGCAGCTGGGGACGCCCTTGATCATGCACGCGGCACTCCGTTTGTAATCAGTCCCCGGAGCGTGTTCGCTCCAGGTCTGATTACGGGCGACCACCGGGCTGGCGGCGTGTGACGTCACGCCTCCGCCCCCGTGTGACGTCACGCTCCGCCCTTCAATGCAAGCCTACGGGAGGGGTCGTGATAGCTATCATGCCCCCTCCCGTAGGCTTGCATTGAGGGGCGGAGCGTGTCCATGCATGCTGGGAATTGCAGTTTTGCAACAGCTGGAGGCACCCTGGTGAGGAAACACTGTCATGTTTTCAATATCCCTAAACCATAGTGTGAATGGCTGCATTACACCTTAGCTGCATTACACCCTATAAAGTATATAATAGTCTATAGGCCCCAGCGAAAGGCTGTCCTGCGAATTGTAGTTTTGCAACAGCTGGAGGCACCCTGGTGGGGAAACACTGTCATCCAGTTTCAATATCCCTATGGTGTGACTGCATCCTTAACTGTATACAACCCTATAAAGTGTATAATAATCTCTAGGCCCCCACTAAAGACTTTACGGGCATGCTGTGAATTGTAGTTTTGCAACAGCAGGAGGCACGCTGGTGAGGAAACACTGTCATACGGTATAGCTGTATAAGACCCTATAAAGTATATATAATCTGTAGGCCCCGGCCCCTTATGTCCTATACACTGCCCAGTCTGCACAGAGCCCTATCTCCTCCACAGCTCAGTGTCACCGTCCTCTCTGGGTACCAACAATCATTGTAGTGATGATGGTGATGCGAGGCCACGCCCCCTCACCGCCCCACTCACCAATTAGCGGAGAGGGCTTCTTTCTTTCCCGTCTCTCTCGCCCTATTGGCTGATTAGACGTCACTCACCTTCTCCACGGCACTGATTGGTAGGCTAGATTGTAGAGGCGGGCTGTGTCTGCAGCACAGCCCGGCGGGCGCACTGTGACCCGGAGCGGGTGTGTACCCGTTGCGTGCCCGGTTTCGGGATGATGTTAAGTCGCTTAATGAGCGGAAGCAACCGCAGTCTGGACCTCCCATGTGTGTGCACCGTGAGGCTGCTGGACGACTCGGAGTATACGTGTAATGTGCAGGTGACAGGAGGGAGCAGGGGGACTGGATGGTGGGGGACACGAAGGACAGGCAGGGCACGGGTGGGCCCGGGGGTGGCATGTCTGTGCGGGTCATGTATGTGAGCTCCTGCTATGGGGTCGTTTATAGCTGCCGGGTCCCTGTGCTCCTCATACAGTCACCTTGTGTAGTACAGACAAGTGCATCTGTATTGGCAGCCTGGCACACAATGCCCTCCCCTGTGCCCACACTCATGTGCCATGCTGACTGCACTTCTACTGCTGTCTATGTAGTTCATTATGTGCTCTGTTATCCTCCGTGCATTGTATTCTTATCTATTGGGTTCCTGGTGTGCCTAACCCCTAGGGGGCACCATCTCTAAGGGGGCAGCATTATGGCATATACACCCTCCATCCTTGCCATTTCCCATCTCCAAATTGGAGGGAAAGGATGGGCAAGGGGCATCATTTTAGGGCAGCATAAAGTGTATACTTTCTTATAGGTTGATGCTCTTTATTACAGGCCAGCAGTCCTACTGTTCCCTAAAAACAACAGCAGCTTCCATGTTGGGGGTCAGTCCATATACCAGTGTTTCCTAACCAGGGTGCATCCAGCAGTTGAAAAACTACAACTCCCAGCATGCCCGGAAAGCCTTTGGCTGTATGCAGCTCCTGTGTAGATCTATATCACTACTAGTGGTGGTGGCGGCAAGCACTGAGATTATTACTAGTAACTAGAGATGAGAGAATTGACTGTAAATTAAAGGGAACTTGTCATCTCTTTCATGATGCCTAAATCACAAGCCATTGGGGTGGACCCGTGTGGCTTCACCCCTCCCCATCTGCCATGATTGATAGATCGTTTCCTGATTAGGTTTAAGGGGTGGAACTATCAAAGCTGATGGGGTAGAAAGAAACAATCAGAGACCACCGCGATGACCTGAGGTTCAAGCAGCATATAAGTGACGACAGGTTCCCTTTTAAGATTAAAATAAATATTCTGTCAATATGTTTAGTCTTTACAAAAAAAGAATAATTCTGCTTTCCAAGTGTTCCGATTCCCCAGAGACATTTGAAATGATATAGTCCTAGAAGACATCACAGTATCATACCAGACTTCTCCGGGGAATCAGGATTCATAAGATGTAGAACAATTTATTGTAGACTAAACAAATCCACGGCCAATTTATTAACTCTGGATTCATCAAATCTTACTGTAGATTTACTTATCTCTATTAGCAACTCTTAGGGGACCTATGATGGATGCTTTGGTCTATAGATACTCTTAGTGAAGTCTATTACAAAAAACTATTATATTGTTTACTGTACTGTTTCCTTTTTTCTATTTCCTTAAAGTGGTTCTCATTTTGGACAATACCTTTTTGTTTGATATTTGGCTTATCACAATGTGCCTCCAACCTGTTAGAACCCCCACTTATCAGCTGGAATCGGTAGGGAAACCTGGCACAAACTGCTCAGTTTCCCTGCAGTGCCCCTAGAGGGGAAAAGATGCATTACACCTTGCCCATTTATATCAAGGGGTTGTGTATGTAAGGCCAGGGCTACACAGACTTTTTCTAGCACCACAAATAGATTTTAAAGGAAAACTTAATGTAGGTTCACACACACACTAAACCTAATGCTCAAGGTAATAGTGCGGGTGAACCGGATTACAATAAAATATCACTTACCCAAATCCACAGTCAGCATGTTGCAGATCAAATATCCTGTAACAAAAGGTTTACTGTATGACCATAAATCACATTGACATTTGACAGGCTTAGCATACCCATTATCTCTGCCTCCATCCCCTCTGTTCTAATATGCCCGTCTACCTCGCACTCACATGGGCGAAGGGTCAATGAATATTTATGAAGGGGCGGTCATATCGAAGCTGAGGGAATGGAGGCAGGGAATCTGGGTTCCGCCTCCATTGCGCAAAGCTGGCTATTCCAAGATTAGCAACGCCGGTTAATACACCCTGTTTCTCCGGAACCGGACTGCAAATCTGGGTAAAGGATACCTCATTGTAATCCGGTTCACCTACACTATAACATTGTGATACCTTGTGTCCCTTTCTCTTGTCCTGCATTAAAGGGGTTATCCAGGAAAAAAACATTTTTTTATATATCAACTGGCTCCAGAAAGTTAAACAGATTTGTAAATCACTGCTATTAAAAAATCTTAATCCTTTCAGTACTTATGAGCTTCTGAAGTTAAGGTTGTTCTTTTCTGTCTAAGTGCTCTCTGATCACCCGTGTCTCGGGAACCGCCCAGTTTAGAAGAGGTTTGCTATGGGGATTTGCTTCTAAACTGGGCGGTTCCTGAGACACGTAATTTACAAATGTGTTTAACTTTCTGGAGCCAGTTGATATATAAAAAAATGTTTTTTCCTGGATAACCCCTTTAATGCAGGACAAGAGAAAGGGACACAAGGTATCCACTCTCTGCTCTGGCCAAGAAAATCCTGTTCCTCAACCTGTGTCTCTCCAGCTGTTTCAAGACTACAACTCCCATCATACTCGGACAGCCGTGGATTGAGAAACACTGTAAAAGGGTATATGAAATTGGGTTTTGTAAACTGGACTTAAGGTGACTGTGTAGCACAGTGTTTTCCAATCAGTGTGCCTCCTGCTGTTGCAAAACTGCAACTCCTAGCATGTCTGGACAGCCAAAGGCTGTCCGGGCATGCTGGGAGTTGTAGTTTTGCAACAGCTGAAGACTCCCTGATTAGAAAGCACTGGTGTAGCCCATCAGACATCTATGGGATATATGAGCATACAGTAAGCTTTTTGTTACAGGACATTTGCTATGTGATCAGGCACACAAAAGCAATCTATTCATGGGTATAGTCACGCATAGACAAGTGTATAATACTTATTGTACATAGTACCTTCCATGTCTAGTATTGCACAACCAGATTCTTATTGTGTATTTAAAGGATTTTCCCATCTCATGAAGATATATCATCACTGATTGTCAGACCCCACAATCCGAGGTGGTTTAGCCTTGCATCCCTGCCATAGTTTTTTTTCCCCCTCCACAGCAGCGCTCTCGACCACCCAACTGTGCAGAGAGCTGCAGCGTGGCCTCGTCCACCCCATGCAGTTCTCTCCTCACTATGAGATCAGAAAACCCCTTTTAGGCTGCATTCACATCTCGTTTTTGCAATACGGTTCCTGTATCTGGTTTCAGTGTAAAAACCGTATGGAACGTATTACAAACCGTATGTATAGACATGTCATTGAAAATCGTATGCCAAACGTAGCATCCGGTTGTGTACGTTTTACATAATTTACGGTTTTATCTGTTTTTTTCCCTGTACACAAAACCGTAGTCTACTACGGTTTTATGTCCAGGTGAAAAAACGGATGGTGGTCAATTGGATCTGTACAGAACCTTATGTGCGTACGGTTGCATCCGGTTTGCTCAATACGGTTTTGCAGTCTGCATATGCGCAGTGCACGTCGAAAGTTCATCGCACAAATAGAACAAGAACTTTATTTAATTAAGGACAAACCTAAAACCGTATCCATTTTTTATTTTTTCCAAAAACGTATTAAACCGTATGCAACCGGACATCTGTTTTCAAACCGTATAGGGTTTAAAACCGTACAGAGGTACATACAGTTGTACACGGTTCGGTCCGGTTTTGAGACCTAAGTTGTTTTTTTTTACAAAAAAACAGATACGGAAACCGTATTGCAAAAAGAAGATGTGAATGCAGCCTTAGATGGGCAGAGAGCGCAGAGCCGGGAGAGCACTTTCTATAGCTCTCAGTAGAGAGGGCAATTATACATGCATGGACTGGTGTCCACCAGTAGCCCAGGGGGTCCCAGCAGATGGACTGATCAGTGTTTTATGATATGTCCTATCAGTATGTCATAAAACTGTTGTGGGAATAGCCCTTTAATTACATTTGTCATTGAATCACAAAAGAAATGTTCTTGCGGCCTTTGTTAGACTCTATGATTGTAACAATTACGTCTAGTGACCGAGGATAATTCTGAAGATAGATCCATTTTCCGGTCAGCTGGATCTGATTGTCCCCGCAGACATGATGATTATCACCACGCGGTTAGATTGGCAGGAATAGCTTCACTTATGTGGCATACGTAGATCTGCTAGAACAGGGAAATATGAAGCATCATTTATAATAAAGCCTTTAGGTGGCAGCGATGCCTTTTGTATTTTAAAGGGGCACTCCAACAGGAAATAGAATTTGAAATTAAAAGCGTATAGTCACGTGACTTATTTTTCCCGATTTCCATAGCACATTCCACAGAGACACATTTTCATGCTGAGGATTTGAAGACAGATAATAGCCCTATGCCATATGGCTGACCTTTGTCTGGCTTCATGCTAATTTTGCGTAGAGAAGTGACATTTAATTTGTTACTTTTTTCCACAACACGGATTTCAAACGTTTGGCATAGTTCATAGTTGAAATCAATGGAACGCAGGTTTCACATGGATTCTAGCACAGAATGTGCATCCGAAGCGAATACATTTCACACATACTGCTGTCTGCATCTATTACCTTGTGCCAGAGAAAGCGTTTATAGTCCATATAGTTAAGAAGAAAGTACAGGCAACTCACCACGTTGTAGTAACTTCGTGTTTATTACTGGGACATGCAGGTAAAGCGGCTCCACGCCACACCGGGATGCCGAACACTAGTGCGTTAACCGATATCGGTTAACGCACTAGTGTTCGGCATCCCGGTGTGGCGTGGAGCCGCTTTACCTGCATGTCCCAGTAATAAACACGAAGTTACTACAACGTGGTGAGTTGCCTGTACTTTCTTCTTAACTATATGGATTTGCATTTATCTTATCACTATCGCAGTACATGAGCACCACCACATGAAGATACGCTGCTAGCTAGAGTGCGCATATAGACTACTTAAGGGAGAATATATAGAGGGAGAGCAGTGCCAGCACTTCACTTTCTGTTATGAAGCCTTGAAAGCGTTTATAGTGTTTGCCTTACCAGTGTTCCTGACCTCTTGCTATTGCTATTGACTACGAACCTTGCCGCCTGCCCCGACCTTCTGCTACGTCTGACCCTGCCTCTGCCTAGTCCTTCTGTCCCACGCCTGCTCAGCAGTCAGAGAGGTTGAGCCGTTGCCGGTGGATACGACCTGGTTGCTACCGCCGCAGCAAGACCATCCCGCTTTGCGGCGGGCTCTGGTGAATACCAGTAGCAACCTAGAACCGGTCCACCGACTCGGTCCACGCCAATCCCTCGCTGACACAGAGGATCCACATCCAGCCTGCCGAATCCTAACAGTAGATCCGGCCATGGATCCCGCTGAGGTCCCGCTGCCAGTTGGCGCTGACCTTATCACGGTGGTCGCCCAGCAGTCTCAACAGATAGAGCAACTTGGACAACAGTTCACCCAACAAGGACAGCAGCTGTCGCAGTTGACCGCCATGCTACAGCAACTTTTGCCACAGCTACAGCAGCAACCATCTCCTCCGCCAGCTCCTGCACCTCCTCCGCAGCGAGTGCCCGCTCCTGGCCTCCGCTTGTCCCTGCCGGACAAATTTGATAGGGACTCTAGACTTTGCCGTGTTCCCTACATTTGGAGATGCTGTCGGACCTATTTCCTACAGAACGGTCGAAGGTGGATTTCGTGGTTAGTCTCCTGTCTGGGAAGGCCCTCTCATGGGCCACACCGCTCTGGGACCGCAATGATCCTGTCACTGCCACTGTACAGTCCTTCTTCGTGAGGTTCGTAGAGTCTTCGAGGAACCAGCCCGAGCTTCTTCTGCCGAGACTGCCTTGCTGAACCTGGTCCAGGGAAATTCTTCTGTAGGAGAATACGCCATCCAATTTCGTACCCTCGCCTCTGAATTATCTTGGAACAACGAGGCCCTCTGCGCGACCTTTAAAAAAGGCCTATCCAGTAACATCAAGGATGTGCTGGCCGCACGAGAAATTCCTGCCAACCTGCATGAACTTATCCATTTGGCCACCCGCATTGACATGCGTTTTTCTGAAAGATAACAGGAGCTTCGCCAGGAAAAAGACCTTGATTTCTGGGCACCTCTCTCACAGTATCCTTTGCAATCTACCCCTGTGCCTCCCGCCGAGGAGGCTATGCAAGTGGATCGGTCTCGCCTGACCCATGAAGAGAGGACTCGCCGTAGAGATAAAAATTTATGTCTGTACTGCGCTAGTACCGAACATTTCTTGGTGGATTGCCCTATTCGTCCTCCACGTCTGGGAAACACACGCACGCACCCAGCTCACGTGGGTGTGGCGTCTCTTGGTATGAAGTCTGCTTCTCCACGTCTCACTGTGCCCGTGCGGATTTCTCCTTCTGCCAACTCTTCCTTCTCAACTATGGCCTTCTTGGACTCTGGTTCTGCGGGAAATTTCATTTTGGCCTCTTTTGTTAATAAGTTCAACATCCCTGTGACCCGTCTCGCCAAGCCGCTCTACATTTCCTCGGTCAACGGAGTGAAATTGGACTGCACTGTGCGTTACCGCACAGAACCCCTGCTCATGAGCTTTGGACTGCATCACGAAAAAATTGAACTTTTTGTTTTGCCCAACTGCACCTCTGAACTCCTCCTCGGTCTGCCATGGCTCCAACGCAACTCTCCTACCCTTGACTGGACCACCGGGGAGATCAAGAGCTGGGGTGCTTCTTGCAACAAAGAATGCCTCACGTCTTCCCCCAGTCCCGTCTGTCAAACCTCAGTGTCTCCTCCTATACCTGGTCTCCCCAAGGCCTATCAGGACTATGCCGTGCCTCCTCATAGCCCCCGTCCTGGTAATACTCTGCCCCATGCCAAGCTTCACCCTCTGCCCCCCCCTCCCCATTCCCACTCCTTCTGAACTGCCTGCCGTTGATGAGCATACCCAGGACTTCACTGTCCTCCAGAAGGAGACCCTACAATCGCTCCCAATGTCCTCGTCCCATGTGGAGCGACATCCAGACAAAAAGAGGGGGAGACCTAAGGGGGGGTTTACTGTTACGCCGAGCGCTCCGGGTCCCTGCTCCTCCCTGGAGCGCTCGCGGCGTTCCTCTCTCTGCAGCGCCCCGGTCAGACCCGCTGACCGGGAGCGCTGCACTGACACTGCCGGCGGGGATGCGATTCGCATAGCGGGACGCGCCCGCTCGCGAATCGCATCCCAAGTCTCTCACCTGTCCCGTTCCCCGGCTGTCTCGTCCTGGCGCGCGCGCGCCAGCTCTCTAGGATTTAAAGGGCCAGTGCACCAATGATATGTGCCTGGCCCAATCAGTCTAATTAGCCTCCACCTGCTCCCTGTCTATTTAACCTCACTTCCCCTTCACTTCCTTGCCGGATCTTTTTGCCTTGTGCCAGAGAAAGCGTTTATAGTGTTTGCCTTACCAGTGTTCCTGACCTCTTGCTATTGCTTTTGACTACGAACCTTGCCGCCTGCCCCGACCTTCTGCTACGTCTGACCTTGCCTCTGCCTAGTCCTTCTGTCCCACGCCTTCTCAGCAGTCAGCGAGGTTGAGCCGTTGCCGGTGGATACGACCTGGTTGCTACCGCCGCAGCAAGACCATCCCGCTTTGTGGCGGGCTCTGGTGAATACCAGTAGCAACCTAGAACCGGTCCACCGACACGGTCCACGCCAATCCCTCGCTGACACAGAGGATCCACATCCAGCCTGCCGAATCCTAACATCACTGCTGTGGATGATGCAAATAATAATGGATATTTTAATAAAAAAACGGACCTGTCAGCAGGTTTTTAGATAAGCACACAGCTAGATAGGGCTTGTCATCAGGATTCCATTTCCGGTCATGCCCTTTTTATCACTATAGTCCTTTCCAGGACTTTAAAAGTTCTATATAAGCCTTTTTGTTATTTGCAAGTGATGCTCAAGTGCCCAGGGGGCGTTCCCTAGCAAGCAAGTACCCAGGCAAGTCCAGCCCATGTCTTCTTTACCTAGTCAAATGGGGTAGGCAGATGCACGCGGGTTGGGGGAAGGCAGTAATACAGAGAACATGGGCTGGACTTGCCTGGGAACACCCCCTGGGAACTTTTGCGTAATATACATAATAACATAAATGCTTATATCTCTGTGCTGGAATACAGAGATGAATCCTGATGAGCCCTGTACTGATTTACACCCATGTTTTCCTGCTGACAGGCCTGCTTTAATATTAAAGATAATAGGACACCAGAGAGACTATTTAATGTAAAATTTTCTTGTTAGAGCCTCTTTTGGTCTAGACATGTTTCTTTAAATGGGCATTGTCAGATTCGCAAACTTTTTATATGTTGTACATCTTGGCAAAACATTAACCTTTCTAATATAATGCATAAAAAATTAAATTTACTTTTTATAGAAATCATGGCTTATAAAATCATGGCTTTGTCCAAGCTGAAGCACAGACATGGACAAAATCCAGTAAGTGAGGGTGGGCTAGCATTCCTCTGTGGTCTCTCGTGTCTGATGGTACTACTCTGTGCTCTCTTGTGTCTGATGGTGCTCCTCTGCACTCTCTTGTGTCTGATAGCACTCCTCTGTGCTCTTTCCTATCTGATAGTCCTCCTCTGTGCTCTCCCCTGTCTGATAGCACACGTCTGTGCTCTCTCCTGTCTGATAGGACTCCTCTGTGCTCTCTCCTCTCTGATAGCACTCCTCTGTGCTCTCTCCTGTCTGATAGCACTCCTCTGTGCTCTTTCCTGTCTGATAGTCCTCCTCTGTGCTCTATCCTGTCTGATAGTACTCCTCTGTGCTCTCTCCTGTCTGATAGCACTCCTCTGTGCTCTCTCCTGTCTGATAGCACTCCTCTGTGCTCTCTCCTGTCTGATAGCACTCCTCTGTGCTCTCTCCTGTCTGATAGCACTCCTCTGTGCTCTCTCCTGTCTGATAGCACTCCTCTGTGCTCTCTCCTGTCTGATAGCACTCCTCTGTGCTCTCTCCTGTCTGATAGCACTCCTCTGTGCTCTCTCCTGTCTGATAGCACTCCTCTGTGCTCTCTCCTGTCTGATAGCACTCCTCTGTGCTCTCTCCTGTCTGATAGCACTCCTCTGTGCTCTCTCCTGTCTGATAGGACTCCTCTGTGCTCTCTCCTGTCTTATAGCACTCCTCTGTGCTCTCTCCTGTCTGATAGGACTCCTCTGTAACCTTTCTCGTCCTATCAGACAGAACTTACTGGACTTTGGGGAGATTTCTCAAATCCTGTGTAGAGGAAAAATTGCTGAGTTGCCCATAGCAACCAATCAGATCGCTTCTTTCATTTTGCAAAGGCCTTGTTAAAAATTGCCTTGGTCAACTGGGCAACTTTTCCTCTGGACAGGTTTTGATGAATCTCCCCCCCCCTTGTCCATGCCTGTGCTTCAGCTTGGATAAAGCCATGATTTTATAAGCCATGATTTCTATAAAAAGGAAATAACATTTTCTTATGAAGTATATTAGAAAGGGTAATGTTTTGCCAAATGTACAACATATAAAAAGTTTTTGTATCTGACAGTGCCCATTTAAAGGGGTTCACTGGGACTTTAACATCCTTGGGATAGGTCATCGGAGTCTGATTAGTGAACAAGCCCATATCTGTGTCCCTCTGCTCATTGAAGTGGCTACATCAATGCTTACA
The DNA here is from genome assembly GCF_029499605.1 of Hyla sarda. Classification (NCBI taxonomy): domain Eukaryota; kingdom Metazoa; phylum Chordata; class Amphibia; order Anura; family Hylidae; genus Hyla; species Hyla sarda. Next base: position 93,455,718 of record NC_079192.1, read on the forward strand.
TAGACTTATTGGCTCATCTCATCCAGTCCCAGACGAGCATCAATAGGAAACTTCTATCCTCACCTTAGAACATTATGGTTTGACTGGTGTACGGCCCCAAACAAAAGCCCCAGCTGCAAAATGTGGCCATACGTGGTGTAAATGGCCCCTATGAAGGGCACATTTCCTCTGATTTTCTACTATCCTCTCTGTTTTCTACTACCTGTTGTTCGTTGCATTGCCACAAATAGTAACCCAGTGGGATAATAATAATTTGTTGCCTTTTCAATATAATTATGTAAATCATGGCAGCTGCAAATCACAGCACGTCGTGTGATAAAAATAATCTTTTTATAAAATGTATTTATTTTCCACTATTTGCACAGTGACAATGTAACTCATAGTACTGTACATGATATAGACTGCAGTCATGTAGATCATGTAGTCCAAAGAAAATTCTGGTCTATATCTGAATCTATCATTGATATATTTGCATCAGTTCAGTCTACCATAGAGCTTACTATCTAATTTTACTCTCCTAACATAAACAGAGTATATCCATGGTGTGCGCTTTATAACTTTATTTATGAACCTGACTCCTATCAAGCTCCTCTTTAAATACAATAAACCGATGAAGAATTGTGGCTATTCTGTACATATCCTCAGCTGTGTGTCTAACATGTGCTAGTCAATATGTTCTGTTTTTTTTTTGCATCCTTCCAGGAAGTGACATGTGTAGCTAAGATGCCACAAAAAGCATGCCACTTCCTGGCGCTGATCTCTATAAGCAGAAATTAGTGGCAGGAAAGGGCGTCCATCCAACAAGAATGAGTAGTGACTGCTTTAAATGGAATCTCTCATCAGTATTATAGTATTGCACTACAAACCTACCTCGCGGCGCTACCCCGAACCATGCTTCCCCCCCCCCCCCCGTTGAAATCAATAGTTGCCGCAGCGCTACCCTGAACCCCCCCGAATTCATGAGTGAAGTCACGCCAGCCTGCAGCCGGCCACTAGGAGGGAGACCCCCTAGTGGCCGGTTTTTAACATTAAAAGAAACTATTTTAATGAAAATAAAATTAATAGATTTATATTAGAGATATGTTGTAGTATATAAGTACTACAACATATAAAAAAAAGTTTGGTGACAGTGCCCATTTAAGCACTTTATATTTTAACAATTACTACTACTTGTATATGGGCTTTTATACCATTTTATTATTATATCATTATATGCTTTCTCAACCCCCATATTCCCCTAGCCTGTACAAGTATATGTGGGCTACAGTTTTCCACATCTAAGAGATCCTTTCTTTTACTGTTTTGATCACCAAAAATTACACCCTTAAGGGTAGGGCCACGTGCTGTATTTAACTGCATATTTTTCTACCCATTAAAGTCAATGGGTATCAAAATCAGCTACAGAACATACACGGCAAAACACGACATGTGTGACACTACCCTTAGTGTGTATTCATGTGTACAGTATCTGTGGATATTGGATGCACGGGATTTAAAGCTCTAGATTTCAATGTAAACTAAAGGTCAAATATGCCCAGGATACTGTTTGTGTGAATACACCCTTAGGGTAGGGTCACACACAGCGCATGCGCAGAGTAATTGATGCTGCAAGAAATCTGCCAGGCAGCGGGAAATCTGCAGCATATAGAATGTGAACGGATAGGGTTTGGAGGCGGGTCGCGTGTCACAGTTACTTCGGTATGCTCGGCCCTCCTCCGAACCTTCCTGCGCGCACAGGGCTGTGGCGGGAATAGACATGTGTGTCTGCTCATAGCGCATACGCAGCGTATTTCCCTATGCCCGACAGATTTCTCGCAGAGCAAAAAATGTTGCGTATGCGCTGTGTAACCCTACACTTTGAAGGATATAAGGGAAGAGAGACCAGAAATGAAGGATCTTCCAGTCCAGATTGTCTTCTCTTCACTGCTTCGTAATAAGTTTCCTTAAAAACAACCCAGTTAGATATTTGGTTTGTGTCTATAATTCCATGAAGATGATTGCGATCTCTCTACATTGACGGCTCTTTACTATGATCGCTTTGTCCACTGCACAAAACACTTCTTGTGGTATCTCCAGTGATTGAATGGCGGCTTTGTGAGCGGAGAATGCACTGTATTATGACCGGTCTAACATCATATCACTAACAATGAACTCTGTGAGAGGTTTCCTAACATGATTTGGCTCTTCTTCAAAAATATATAGTGTTCTGACTGACTTGTGTGTGTTACACATCTCTTTACACGCACTAGTCAGTCAGAGCCCATTGGGTGACATTCCTCGGCCAGAAGGAAATGGTTACCCATATTTCCTCTGTAACAAGCCCACTCTTCCAGCAAGGCTTGTGACCACATTTTGGAACACTGCTTCAGCAGATCAGTGTATCGCCTGGACAATTCAGAGACCAGTGCTTTTTGGAGGATAGGAGAAAGGCCTCCATTTTTTTTATTACTTTGTACACTGCTGATATAAAATTTAAAGTACCGGCTGTCCAGACATGCTGGGAGTTGTAGTTTTGCAACAGCTGGAGGCACCCTGGTTGGGAAACACCACCATAGGCATATGGCTTGTACATCCAATGCATTCTTAGATTCCTGGCATTACTATGTCCAGTCTCTATGAAGGAGGGCCACAGTTTGGAGACCACATGGCTAGAGCATTCCCCTGGCATCCACCAAACCTAGATTCATTCACTAGACCAGTGTTTCCCAACCAGGGTGCCTCCAGCTGTTGCAAAACTGCAATTCCCAACATGCCCGGACAGCCAAAGGCTGTCCGGGCATGCTGGGAGTTGTAGTTTTGCAACAGCTGGAGGCACCCTGGTTGGGAAACACTGCATTAGACTAACAGATGTCTAAGCTTTATCCATAGCTTCTACCCAAGGCTTGACATTGCATTATAGTGATCTCAGGCTTTAATGTGGCGGCTCAACAATCAAAGCTGAAATGATAAAGCTCCCTACAAGACATTCTTGTGCTAATGTTATTTTAAAGGGGTATTCCAGAAAAATATTTTAATGTCTAAACATGCTCAGGATATAGAAAACGCACATACTCAGCCAGTGATTGGTTAAGCAGAAATTACCTGTGTGTTGGCAAAGAAGCCATGAGAAGCGGCAGAATCGGCAGGGGATTGGTGGTTGGTAAGTATGTATGGCTTAATACTTCCTGCCAATCGGAGAACGTCTAGACATTAAAATCTTTTTTCATAATACCTCTTTAAAGTAGGATACCTGTTGTTCCAGCGCTTCTTAGTCCTGTTTTGTAACATACTGCTTTTTGGCAGAACTGTTATTTATCCCTGACATTTATTCTTCACAATATCAAGGCCTACAGCTAACCGTGAAAGCTCTAGGTCAGGTGTCCTCAAAATACGGCCCGCGGGCCACATGCGGCCTGCCGAGGACATTTATCCAGCCCGCCGCTGCCTGGGACATCCCTGTGTCCCGAAAGATGTTTCCGGGACACAGGGATGCGCTCTCGGAGACCCCGCATTTACTTAAAAAACGCAGGGGCCGCCAGGAAGGTGGCGCACGCAGGGACGTCACTGACGCCATGCGTTCGCCCATAGCAACGGAGCGCGGAGAAGCGGGGCAGCGATGAGGACGTGCGCTGGCCAGCTAGGTAAGTGTTATCAGCGGCACGTCAGCTTCGGTGCTCCGACCACCCCGCTCCTTCGGTCCCGGGACTTACTGCTATGTCCGGACCGGAGGAGCGGTGGTCAGAGCACTGAAGTGGGGCAGAACACAGGCATACAGCCTCCAGCCATACACTGGCTGGAGGCTGTATGTCTGTGGGGGAACATACTGCATCTAATGTGGGGGAACATGCTGCACCTAATGTGGGGAGCTATACTGCACCTAATTTGGGGGATCTATACTGCACCTAATTTGGGGGATCTATACTGCACCTAATGTGGGGAGCTATACTGGGCCTAATTTGGGGGATCTATACTGCACCTAATGTGGGGGAACTATACTGCACCTAATTTGGGGGATCTATACTGCACCTAATGTAGGAGATCTATACTGCACCTAATGTGGGGAAACATGCTGCACCTAATGTGGGGAGCTATACTGCACCTAATTTGGGGGATCTATACTGCACCTAATTTGGGGGATCTATACTGCACCTAATGTGGGGGAACATGCTGCACCTAATGTGGGGGAACATGCTGCACCTAATGTGGGGGAACTATACTGCACCTAATGTGGGGAGCTATACTGCACCTAATGTGGGGAGCTATACTGCACCTAATTTGGGGGATCTGTACTGCACCTAATGTGGGGGAACATGCTGCACCTAATGTGGGGAGCTATACTGCACCTAATGTGGGGGAACATTATACTACACCTATTGTGGGGGAACATTATACTGCACCTAATGTGGGGGAACATTATACTGCACCTAATGTGGGGGAACATTATACTGCACCTAATGTGGGGGAACATTATACTGCACCTAATGTGGGGGAACATTATACTGCACCTAATGTGGGGGAACATTATACTGCACCTAATGTGGGGGAACATTATACTGCACCTAATGTTGGGGAACATTATACTGCACCTAATGTTGGGGAACATTATACTGCACCTAATGTGGGGGAACATTATACTGCACCTAATGTGGGGGAACTATACTGCACCTAATGTGGGGGAACTATACTGCACCTAATGTGGGGGAACTATACTGCACCTAATGTGGGGGAACTATACTGCACCTAATGTGGGGGAACTGTACTGCACCTAATGTGGGGGAACTGTACTGCACCTAATGTGGGGGAACTGTACTGCACCTAATGTGGGGGAACTGTACTGCACCTAATGTGGGGGAATTGTACTGCACCTAATGTGGGGGAATTGTACTGCACCTAATGTGGGGGAACTATACTGCACCTAATGTGGGGAGAACTGTACTGCACCTAATGTGGGGAGAACTATACTGCACCTAATGTGGGGAGAACTATACTGCACCTAATGTGGGGGAACTATATTGCACCTAATGTGGGGGAACTATACTGCACCTAATGTGGTGGAACTGTACTGCACCTAATGTGGGGGAACTGTACTGCACCTAATGTGGGGGAACTGTACTGCCAACCCTAATGTGGGGAAACTGTACTGCCAACCCTAATGTGTGGGAACTACAACCTAATGTGGGGGATCTATACTGCCAACCTAATGTGGGGGAACTGTGCTGCGTACTTAAAGTGGTAGTCCACTAATAAGATATATAAGTGTGCATAGGAATTTGTTCATGTTTTGTTATCTATAGTCCGGCCCTCCAACGGTCTGAGGGACCGTGAACTGGCCCCCCGTTTAAAAAGTTTGAGGACCCCTGCTCTAGGTAGACAGAAATGTGCTGGACCTTTTACAATGAGACACTGAAGGGGACTTCTTTATATATGTATATACCAAGAACTGCAATTTACAGTATTTTCCCCACAAACTTGTTAAGGGGTGCAGCCAGGGCCTCTATATTCACATGGGGGACTTTTTACAATTCCACATGAATTTGGTTCAGCAAAGTTTGGAATTCTGCCAACATTTAACCACCAAAGACTTCAATGAGATTCCGCCATGGAATTCTGAAAATGATTGACTGGTCTTATATTTTTGCTGAAAGCTAGATTTACACTGGGATTGCAGAATACTATTGAAAGCAATAAACAGTTAATTACAGCGGAAGAAAATACTGCAGGTCCTTCTTAAAGTCAGTGGTAGTCATCGGGACCCGTTGGTGTCTGTTGTGCAAAGGACCCCTTCGTCTCCCTTTTGTGGCCCAATCTATTTAGAAAGGGAGTAAGATAAAAAAAAACTTTAACTAAGACCAGGATCACAAACATCTGGCAATCTAGAGTCACCTTAGATGCATTGCACCCGGCATACCATCTGGTGCCCCATAGGCTGAGATGGAGCATGGTGCTAGATACATGGACCATCTAATGTATTTGCCATCTGGTATGGTTGCACCGGACTAGAAAACACTGCATGCATTGGTCTTACGCTATCCACAGGCATATGTGAACCTGGCAGGGAAACAAAATTAAACCCCCCAGCTAAAATCTTATCTCAACGTGTAAAATATGTTTTTTCTTATTTATTTAATTATTAATTATATATATATATATATATATATATATATATATATATATATATATATATATTTTTTTTTTTTTTTTTTAAAGCACCTATATAACACTTTTGATTCTAGCATTAGGCTCTGTTTACACTTAGGAATTACAATACAGCATGTATTTTGGCAGAGGATGTGCTGCGGATTTGCTGTAAGTGTGCAGCAGGGGATTCACATGAGGATTAAACTTATTGTCAGTCATTGGGGCTAATCCTCAGCATTTCTGGAAAAAAAAAATCTACATGTTACATATTGGGAAACTCCATTCACATGTATAGGAGACAGATTGTTGTTGGATTTGTGAAGCCACATGGAAATCTGTAGTAAATCTGACACGTGGGGACTAAAAAGCAGAGAACAATGCATGGTAAAGCTAATCTGTGTTTCCAGAACTATAGACAGTATAACACATGGCCTCTGAAACATATACCGACAGGGAACAACATCAGAATATGCTTAAAAAATATGCTTTGTGAACATACCCTTAAAAGGGACATGTACGGTTGTTCTTTCTCTACTGTTGTATGTTCACACTGCGGAATTGGAATTCCAATTCTGCTTTCCGTAGAAATAGAAGATCAATCCTATATTTATTGGAATTCTACAACGGAATCCCATTGAAGTTAATGGGGCTTAAATTTCGACAGAATTCCATGTTCTGAAAATTGCGGAAATTCTGCTGTGTGAACATACCCTAAAAGGAAGACGTTATCACTTCCATGCTGATGAACCAGTCATTGAGCAGTTTGCATTAGCTTCTTCCTGCCCCACCAGTTTTGATTGATACTTCTGTCCCTATACCAAGACAGGAAGAGATCTATCAAGGCTGGCGGGGTAAGGAGAAGCTGCCTGATGACTCATGGTTCGGGCTGCATCAAAGTTATGAAAGGTTCTCTTTAAAGCGTACCTGTAATAGTGCAAAAAAAAAAAAAAAGTAATATGTTACTCAGTACCTAATCCTGATCATGTACATATCATTATTATGTGTCTAGGACCTATATACTCCTAACAAATAATATTTGTATGCTGCTCACTTGCTCTTTGTTCTTTCCTTGTGGAGGAAGTGTGTCCATCTTCTTCCTCATCTGCTCTGAGTCTGGGAGCAGCCTGGCAGTCTGCAAATCAATGCACAGTTGTTTTTATGCATACATTTTCTATCTGTTCCTAGTTAAGCTGGATGCAAATCAACATAGCTGTCATTATGTGCGTCATTCAGCGTTCAGACTCCTGAATGTCTAAACAGCTTCTTTGTCATTCAGGAGTCAGAAAGCTTTGGCTGTTCAAGCATGCTGGGAGATGTAGTTTTGCAACAGCTGGAGCTGCAGTGTTTATAAAGAACTGTGTAAGAGCAGTGTTGCTTTTAGCTGTTGCAAAACTACAACTTGTCTGTAGTTTTGCAAGAGCTGGAGGCACACAGCTGGAGAATACATAGCTCTAAAACAGAGTTTTACAAAGATTGTACCCCCAGCCATTGCAGAACTAAAACTCCCGTCATGGGAGTTGTAGTTTAGGAACAGCTGAAGGCTGCAGTGGTGCAATGTTGATTTCCTATACTGGATACCAACACACTTTACGGCTGGTATCCAGTATGCTGTAAAATACAGAGTAGTCTGTCTGCATAAAGACAGATGACCCCTATTGGTGGCTATTTAAATTTTTTATTTTTTAGTATTAAAACTTCATAAATGTTTATTTTAAAAAGTCATCATTAGCGATACAAGAAGTGATCTCCAGCTCACCACCAGGTCAGGGGTGCACGGAAGCGTGGGAACTGCACGGGCAGATAAGATAAAGATGACAGGAGGTTCCAGCAAGCTGCTTTATTGAATCATCAACAGGAACACAGAACACAGTGTGGTCACTCATACTGCCATCAATACTGTCACTGCTATTGTTGTGTTTATTCATTTGTTTGTTTTTTCAAGCACATTGTGGTGAAGATTATGTGTAAGTCTCCGTCTGTGTAGGGCAGGGGTCCTCAAACTTTTTAAACGGGGGGCCAGTTCACGGTCCCTCAGACCGTTGGAGGGCCAGACTATAGATAACAAAACATGAACAAATTCCTATGCACACTTATATATCTTATTAGTGGACTACCACTTTAAGTACGCAGCACAGTACCCCCCACATTAGGTTGGCAGTATAGATCCCCCCACATTAGGTTGTAGTTCCCACACATTAGGGTTGGCAGTACAGTTCCCCCACATTAGGGTTGGCAGTACAGTTCCCCCACATTAGGTGCAGTACAGTTCCCCCACATTAGGTGCAGTACAGTTCCGCCACATTAGGTGCAGTATAGTTCCCCCAAATTAGGTGCAGCATAGTTCCCCCACATTAGGTGCAGTATAGTTCTCCCCACATTAGGTGCAGTACAATTCCCCCACATTAGGTGCAGTACAATTCCCCCACATTGGGTGCAGTACAATCCCCCCACATTAGGTGCAATACAGTTCCCCCACATTAGGTGCAGTACAGTTCCCCCACATAAGGTGCAGTACAATTCCCCCACATTAGGTGCAGTACAATTCCCCCACATTAGGTGCAGTACAATTCCCCCACATTAGGTGCAGTACAATTCCCCCACATTAGGTGCAGTACAGTTCCCCCACATTAGGTGCAGTACAGTTCCCCCACATTAGGTGCAGTACAGTTCCCCCACATTAGGTGCAGTACAGTTCCCCCACATTAGGTGCAGTACAGTTCCCCCACATTAGGTGCAGTACAGTTCCCCCACATAAGGTGCAGTACAGTTCCCTCACATTAGGTGCAGTACAGTTCCCCCACATTAGGTGCAGTACAGTTCCCCCACATTAGGTGCAGTACAGTTCCCCCACATTAGGTGCAGTACAGTTCCCCCACATTAGGTGCAGTACAGTTCCCCCACATTAGATTCAGTATAGTTCCCCCACATTAGGTGCAGTATAGTTCCCCCACATTAGGTGCAGTATAGTTCCCCCACATTAGTTGCAGTATAATGTTCCCCCACATTAGGTGCAGTATAATGTTCCCCCACATTAGGTGCAGTATAATATTCCCCCACATTAGGTGCAGTATAATGTTCCCCCACATTAGGTGTAGTATAATGTTCCCCCACATTAGGTGCAGCATGTTCCCCCACATTAGGTGCAGTATAGCTCCCCACATTAGGTGCAGCATGTTTCTCCACATTAGGTTCAGGATAGATCACCCCCATTAGGTGCAGTATAGCTCCCCACATTAGGTGCAGTATAGTTCCCCCACATTAGGTGCAGTATAGTTTCCCCACATTAGGTGCAGTATAGATCTCCCACATTAGGTGCAGTATAGATCCCCAAATTAGGTGCAGTATAGATCTCCCACATTAGGTGCAGTATAGCTCCCCACACTAGGTGCAGCATGTTCCCCCAAATTAGGTGCAGTATAGATCCCCCAAATTAGGTGCAGTATAGCTCCCCACATTAGGTGCAGCATGTTCCCCCACATTAGGTGCAGTATAGATCTCCCACATTAGGTGCAGTATAGATCTCCCACATTAGGTGCAGTATAGATCCCCCAAATTAGGTGCAGTATAGATCTCCCACATTAGGTGCAGTATAGCTCCCCACATTAGGTGCAGCATGTTCCCCCACATTAGGTGCAGTATAGATCCCCCAAATTAGGTGCAGTATAGATCCCCCAAATTAGGTGCAGTATAGCTCCCCACATTAGGTGCAGTATAGATCTCCCACATTAGGTGCAGTATAGATCCCCAAATTAGGTGCAGTATAGCTCCCCACATTAGGTGCAGTATAGTTCCCCCACATTAGGTGCAGTATAGTTCCCCCACATTAGGTGCAGTATAGTTCCCCACATTAGGTGCAGTATAGTTCCCCACATTAGGTGCAGTATAGATCCCCCAAATTAGGTGCAGTATAGATCTCCCACATTAGGTCCAGTATAGTTCCCCCACATTAGGCCCAGTATAGCTCCCTACATTAGGTGCAGCATGTTCCCCCACATTAGGTGCAGTATAGATCCCCCAAATTAGGTGCAGTATAGATCCCCCAAATTAGGTGCAGTATAGCTCCCCACATTAGGTGCAGTATTTTCCCCCACATTAGATGCAGTATGTTCCCCCACAGACATACAGCCTCCAGCCAGTGTATGGCTGGAGGCTGTATGCCTGTGTTCTGCCCCACTTCGGTGCTCCGACCACCGCTCCTCCGGTCCGGTGTCCCGGGTAAGTCCCGGGACCGAAGGAGCGAGGTGGTCGGAGCACCAAAGCTGACATGCCGCTGGTAACACTTACCTAGCTGGCAAGAGCACGTCCTCATCGCTGCCCCGCTCCTCCGCGCTCCGTTGCTATGGGCGCACGCACGGCGTCAGTGACGTCCCTGCGTGCGCCACCTTCCCGGCGGTCCCTACATTTTTAAAGTAAACGCGGGGTCTCCGAGAGCGCATCCCTGTGTCCTGAAAACATCTTTCGGGACACAGGGATGTCCCAGGCAGCGGCGGGCCGGATAAATGTCCTCGGCTGGACGTAGTTTGAGGACCCCTGGTGTAGGTGGATCCTTCGCCCAATTATGCCCAGGCGTTTCACCTGGCAGTGGGTAGAGTTTTCCCCTATATAGAGTGGACGGATTCTGGGATGTGTAGTATGACTAATGGCGTTGTGCATGCTCTGAATCTGATGATTCAATAAAACAGCGTGTTTATTCCGTGACTGCGGTGCTGGAACCTCCTCTCATCTTCATTTTATCAGTAGTACTACAAAATATAAAAAGTTTTTCATAATGACAGTGCCTCTTTAAGAATATAGATGTAGGTCAATGTTTTCCAAACCTGGCATGCAGGGAGGTGTAGTTTTGCAACAGCTGGAGGCACACTGTTTGGAAAATTCTCAAATATCTATATATATATATATATATATATATATATATATATATATATTTATTTTGCTGTGCAATTTGGGGGGAGTGGCTCCCTCTGTAGCTGTGCATCCCCTCCCCTATTTCACAGGAGGGGGTTTTGATTGATGGTGGATCCAACATGTCACCCAGTCAGAGGTGAGTTAGTGTTAGGGTCCCATCCGATATGAGGCCACCCCCACGTGGTGGATGGGGGGGGGGGGGACACGTTTTGAAACTTAAAAAATTTGAATATCTTGCAAAAGCCCATTGTATTTCATAAGGCTAGGTTTTCACACAGGTTTTTCTGGCAGTTTTTGAGCCAAAGCCAGAAGTGGATCCATAAGGGAGGAGAAGTATAAGTCCTTTCCTTATATTTCCTTTTCCATTTGAATACACTTCTGGCTTTGGTTAAAAAACTAGGGGATAAGATGTCTCACCACGGGGGTCCCGCCGCTGGGGACCCCTGGAATCTTGTATTCGCCACCCATTTGTTTGAGCTGCACGCCGCAGTGCCAGCTCACAAACAGCCGGGTGGCGAACATGGGGCTGGAGTATCGTGACGTCATGCCCCGCCCCCGCTATGCAAGTCTATGGGAGGGGGCGTGACGGCCTGCAGCTCAAACAGGTGGGTGGAAAATACAAGATTGCGGGGGTCCCCAGCGGCGGGACCCCCACGGTGAGACATCTTATCTCCTATGCTTTGGATAGGGGATAAGAAGTCTCAGGGCCGGATTACCCCTTTAATGGCACGTTCCCACTTGGCGTATACACAGTGTATTTCACGTTGTGCAAAATCTGCAGCAGCAGCGAGAAATATGCTGGGTATCCCTCGCTCACCATACACACAAGGCTTTCCGGCGGCAGCCCTATGTGTGTAGTGAGTGCTGGAGGTGGAGGCGCGTGTCACAGTCACGCCGGCACACGGCCCTACCTCCAAAACTCACTGCACACATAGGGCTGCTGCCGGAAAGCCCTGTGTGTATGGTGAGCGAGGGATACGCAGCACATTTTCCGCTGCTGCAGATTTTGCGCAGTGTGAAATATGCTTTGTATATGCCAAGTGGGAACATGCCCTAAAAGGAAAGGAAGCATGAAGTGCTCCAAAATCTCCTGGTAGACGGATGCATTGACCCTGGACTTAATAAAGCCCAGTGACCAACACCAGCAGATGACAGGGCTCCCCAAATCATATCTTATATTGGGGATTTGGGGTTTTCATGAGCTGTAACCATAATCATCACAATTAGGACAAATCACGGCTTGTACTATCTTCTTGCTTTTCATGTAATGAGTCTCTCTCGTATATAAGTTTCACCTTTTAAGTTGCATTACTGAAATAAATGAACTTTGCACAATATTCAAATTTTTCGAGTTTCACCCGTATAATGCTCTTAGAAGACCAATGACTCTTTCCTTCTAAAGTGGTGGTGGCGGGTGTGAAGGTGCGGATGGAGGAGGTATGCGGTGTTGATAAGGAGAGGCTGGGATGTGCCTGTGCGTTATCGCAGGAATTAGTCAGGGTGAATTCTATTAAGAGCCGTGCAAGAGAAGGAGGGGAAACTATAGCTGGAACAGGCAGAGAGACTCCAGTAAACCAGAGCTCAGGGAATAAAGAAATTAAATGGCTTGATGAGAAATCTGTGTTCTTTCATCAGACACTTTCTTTTTGTGCGAAGTCTCTGGGGGTATGTGCTAAAGCAAATGCTATTTAAAGGGTAAATATGCTCAGAAAATGAAGATATATCCGGCATACTTCTGCAGAGACTCAGGGCCGCTGCGATCACTATCATCTCATTACAAGTATTAGCAAATATTACATTACACCTAATATGGCACATGCGGAAATTATTCACAGTATTTATCATTCAGATGGCTCATGCACATGGCTGTATTATAAATCTGTGTTGTGACGATCTGTAATGTAGCGACCATGGTGTACCACAGCGCCCTTGTAACACGGTCGGTACGGGTCATTAGACCCAAGGCCACAGAACTGTAGCTGTACTACACTCCTGTAAAATCTAAGACTGTATTCACACAGTGTAAAATAGAAGTAGAAAAATATATGTGTATTTTACATTCGATATACACATGCTTTAGGCTACAACTTTTGTTTGGCGTTAGAGATGAACAAAGTTACAGTGATTCGATTTGTCACGAACTTCTCGGCTCAGCAGTTGTTGACTTTATCCTGCATAAATGAGTTCAGCTTTCAGGTGCTCCAGTGGGCTGGAGACTCTCTCCTAGGACTGTCTCCACCTTTACCGGAGCACCTGAAAGCTGAAATCATTTATGCAGGATAAAGTTAGCAAACGCCGAGCTGAATTGAATCACTGTAACTTCGCTCATCTCTATAAGGCATGAAAAAAGCAACGCACCAAAATTTGAGTGAAAAAGTCGCAAAAGTTTTGTGCAATTTATCTAGACTCATTCAAGAAAACAACTTGAATGTAGTGTGACATGGCTAGCTTTTTGCAGCAGTTGGTGACTTAGTCAACTGCGTTGTTTTTCTAATTGATAAACACCAAAATTTTTGCGCAGTCTCACACCAGTCCGGGCCACACTTAGAAACCTGTCTACATCTAAGATACTTTGCTATTTTTGAAGAATGTGCACCTCTTTGATAACTTTGGGGGAAGTACACATGACTTTAAAAAAAATTGATTTACACAGATAAATTTAACCCACAACTGCGGACCTCCAGCTGCAGAAAAACTACAACTCCCATTATGCACATTTTCTATCCACAAAATGGATGAAAGTAACACACAGCTGTGAATAGCCCCATAGATTTCCATTAGCCCTGTAACAGATGTAACACAGATGCAAAAAATAGACGTGTAATAGTAGTCTTAGAATGTAACAAATGAGATAAGGTTCCTCAGTTAAAATGGAAAAAACTGTAATATAAAAAAATACTTAAATTATTAAAGAAAAGTGTTTAACCTATTAATGACTGTCAATACACTTTTTTACAGCAGGCATTAAGAGAACTTATTCTAGCCCACCAATTTTACGGCAGGGCTAGAATAAACTTTAACGACTCTCCCGTGTAGGGATCCCGGACCTGCTCCTGCTGTAACTGCCCAGAGCAGAGAAACCTTCACTCTGGGTAGTTTAATTCTTCACTTGTCAAAGTCAAATCATGTCCGCTTAATGTGAGGATGTGTGTGTGCCCCTTACCTCATCCCCAGCTTTTGTGACCCTCTTTCCTGGTTTCCATGGCAACTGGTGGTCTTGTGAAGGCCCCCAGACTTGCCATGGTTGTCTGTGTACCCAGCCGTGCTGTGCAACAGGCTGAATACACTGCATTGTGTATTATACCAGCGATCTGCTGATCACTGTCAGTCCCCTTGTAGGATTAGTAAAACGTAAAAGAAAAGTAAAAATATAATGTAATAAAAAAATATCCCCCACCCACTCCCAAAAATATATTTCCCTTAATACCTCTTGTTATACATAAAAAAAAAAATACACATCTTTGGTATCGCCACATACATAACAACTAAAACAATAAAATAATTGATGTTTCTATCATGGCAATGTAGTAAAAAAAAAATAAAAAAAAGGGTCTATTCACACAGCCTCAAATTAAAGCCCATAGACTTCTATGTGATTCTGCACTTCACACTTCTGAATTTCCGCTTGTGTAAATTCTCCCATTCACACATCTGACTTTCCGCACCAATTGCGCAAGTGGAAATTCAGAAGTGTGAATGGGAGTGCGGAATCCTATAGAAGTCTAAGGTTCTATTCACATGGCAGAATTTCCGCTAGCGGAATTCTGCTTGAGTAATTCCACCTCAAATGAAAGCTCAATAGACTTCAATGGGATTCCACACTTCTGAATTTCTGCATGCGGAATTTTGCGCACGAATTCCGCACGAATTCCTCACCAATTCCACACAAAATCCGTACAGGCCAGAAACCACCCAAGGAAGCGGAAGCAGAATTGGTGTGGAAATTCCGCCTGTGTTAATAGACCCTAAGGGTACGTTCACACGCGCGGATTTACAGCGTATTTTACGCTGCAAATCCGCTGGTGAAGGCCCGCTCTATGCTGTCTTTACATGTGCCTGCTGGTAGCGGCAATACGCCGCTACCAGCAGGCACATGTAAAGCCAGCATAGAGCGGGGCCTTCACCAGAGGATCCGCAGCTAAATACCCTGCAAAAACTGCGTGTGTGAAAGTACCCTAACTGTTATGATACTGGCCCACAGAATAATGCTGTAATGTTATTTATAACATATGGTGAATGACGCAACTTTAAAATGCAAGATAAATGAATACCAAAAAGGTGGCATTATAAAATGCAAGATGTCCTACGAAGAAACAAGTCTTCATATGGCTTTATTAAAAAATAAATAAAAAAGTTACGGCACTTGGAAGGCAACAATGAATGAATAAATAAAAATGCTTGGGGATTAGGGTCCCAAAGCACTGCAAGGGAAGGTGTTCAATAAAATGAAAAACAATAAATAAATAAATAAATAAATAGAATAATAATAATAGTTGTAATAATTGCATTGGACAATCAATTTAAATGACCATTGCAGAGAGGGTCATAAATCCAGAAGATCCTTTATGTTGTTGTTATTTCTGTTCAGTAATGTTGATCCCGCTTGCAGTGAAATAGTCCAGACGAGTATGTGAGCGGCCTGATAGTGTATGCGGCAGGTGAGGGGAATAATGCTGAGCCTCAGACAGCGCATCAGCTCACTTCACGCTCCCATTTCCCTGCTAAGAGATTATAGACCACTCAAGCACACAATAAGATCAGAGCCGCTCAATTTAACCCAGGGCCTGCAAGCCCCATGCCTGGAATTGATAGGGAGAGGAAGGCAAGGCCTAGCAAGAAATGAGATTTTACTAGTATATTGTGTAATCTGCTGTGACATCATTGCTTCATAGAGACTGGACATGGGGGAGATTTAGCAAAACCTGTCCAGAAGAAAAGTTGCTGAGTTGCCCATAGCAACCAATCGGATTGCATCTTTCGTTTTTGAAAAGGTGTCTAAAAAATGAAAGAAACAATCTGATTGGTTGCTATGGGCAACTTTTCCTCTGGACAGGTTTTGATAAATCTGCCCCAATGAGATGTTAGGAATGCATTCGATGTGCAAACCATGGGGGAGATTTATCAAAGGATTTACACTGGTTTTTCCTGTCTAAATTTGTCTCGCAGAAAGTCTCAGTCTAAATACGTGCGACTTTTCTGCGACTTTTGCTGTAGAGGATTTTTAGAACATGATGCATGCAAGTCTATTTTAGACGGAAATGCATTGGAAAATGCATTGGTGCTGAATTTATCAAGTGCGACTTTTGTGCGACAAGTCGCATCTGCCCAAAATACGCTGAAATGTCAGACCATGTTGGAGCAGGTCTAAATGCAGTTTAAGCTGTAGACCCTGAAGTCTGAGCACAGAATTTATCAAGGGCTGTGAGACCTTTGATAAATTAGGAGCACAATAGACAGGAGACTACCACATACACTGGTCTATAAGCATAACCAGAATAGACTAGATTAGTAAATGTCCCCCCATATGTCTAAAGCAGTGTTTCCCAACCAGGGTGCCTCCAGCAGATGCAAAACTACAACTCCCAGCATGCCCGGACAGCCAAAGGCTGTCCGGGCAAGCAGGGAGTTGTAGTTTTGCAACAGCTGAAGGCACCCTGGTTGAGAAAAACACTGGCCTAAGGTCTTCTTTATACTAAACGGCCGGGGGGGAAAAAACACCGCAAAACAGGGCTTGAGGCTATGAACATTCAGCATTTTTTTGGGCCTGAAGATAAAAACCATAAAAAAAAAGTGCCCCCTCCATTTTTTTCCCCCATGATGCAGTTTTTGTGGCTCTTTTATTATTTCAGAAATAGTGCGTATTACAGGGCTTGACTAATTTGATATGAATTTAGGAGCCAGCAAAAAAAGTTCAGTGTCCCTTCACCGCTCCCTGTGTGTCATAGTCATCACTGTTCCCTCATCCCCCCCTCTGTATTTCAGTTCTTACTGTCCCCTTATCTCCCCCTGTGTCACAGTTATTACTGTCCCCTCATCTCCCCCTGTGTATCACAGTTATTACTGTCCCCTTATCTCCCCCTGTGTGTCAGTCATTATTGTCCTTTCATCTCCTCTCTGTGTGTCAGTCATTTTTCTTCCCTTTTGTGTGTCATAGTTTACTATCCCCTTATCTCCTACCGTTTCCTCATCTCCCGCCTGTGTGTCAGTTAATCCTCTACTCTCATCCCCCCATATGTCACAGTTATTACTGTCCCCTCATCTCCCCGTGTCACAGTTATTACTGTCCCCTCATCTCCCCATGTCACAGTTATTACTGTCCCCTCATCTCCCCGTGTCACAGTTATTACTGTCCCTCATCTCCCCCCTATGTGTCAGTTTTTACTGTTCCCACATCTCCCCTCAACCCCACCCCATGCATGTGTCAGTCATTACTGTCTCTTCATCTCCCCCCTTTGTGTCACAGGAATAAGTGTCCCCTCATTTCACCCCCTGTGTGTGTTATTACTGTCCCCTTATTGCCACTAAAACTTTTCTTTTTTGCAAAAACGCTGTCTGTTTTCAGCCTAAGCATTCTTATTAGCTACATCTGTTTGTTCATTTAGGACATAAACGTATGTGTGTGTGTGTGTGTGTGTGTGTATATATAATATATATATTTCAGAAGGAAATACTATTGAAAGGAATGATGTTATCTAGTTAATATTTCGGGAGGTTGATCTGATGGGGGCTTTGCAGCTAATTTCTGATAGGGGGTAGGAGAGTTCCCAGGCTTGCAGTCCTGCTTTTGGCCTGTGTAGTTGGGGGTGTACTGAGGTACTTAGCATTCCCGTATTCCTGGAAGCATTTTATTAGCCGTGGCTCATGAGTCTATTTATAAGGCACCAAGATGAATGAGAAGTCAGTATGTGCTGATAATAGGCAGTAAATGAGGAGCCCCCGGATGTGAGTGATCTCTAGTAATGGTGTCTCGCACGGGGTGAGATGCTTTCGCCCTGCCTCCTATTTTCCTCTTGCATTATTTTTCATTACTGGCGTAATCCTCCAGAGATTTGGAAGACGTGTTTTTGCAGGAGTGTAGTTAGTATTAGGCATGGTAGGGCTTTGCCTGGGGAGATAAAGGCTTCCCCTGAGCAGAACATTTGTCAGGACGATTTTTCCTTATTCCTTTTTCTTTTTTTATCTTGAGAAGCAAAAGTATAAAGTGTATAAGTAAAACAACGGATAGATTTATGTGAGGATGGGACACACAGCAATGCATACAGAGCTATACTGTATAATGTATACTCATAGCAGCAATATATACATACACATAACAACAGTATATACACACATTCACATAGCAGCAGTATATATACACATACATACAGATAACAGTACATACAAACACATAGCAGCAGTATACATAATACATGCACATAGCAGCAGTATATTTACCCATAGCAGCAGTATATTCATACATACTCATACGGCAGTATATATGCACACATATACATACAGATATCAGCAGTGTATATATACATAAACACACATACACATAGCAGTATATACAGTAGGGCAAAAAAGTATTTAGTCAGCCACCAATTGTGCAAGTTCTCCCACTTAAAAAGATGATAGAGGCCTGTAATTTTCATCATAGGTATACCTCAACTATGAGAGACATAATGAGAAAAAAAATCCATAAAATCGCATTGTCTAAGTTTTAAAGAATTTAAATTATTGTGGAAAATAAGTATTTGGTCAATAACAAAAGTTCATCTCAATACTTTGTTATGTACCCTTTGTTGGCAAAGACAGAGGTCAAAAGTTTTCTGTAAGTTTTCACAAAATTTGCATACACTGTTGCTGGTATTTTGGCCCATTCCTCCATGCAGATCTCCTCTAGAGTAGTGATGTTTTGGGACTGTCGCTGGGCAACACAGTCTTTCAATTCCTTCCAAAGGTTTTCTATGGGGTTGAAATCTGGAGACTGGCTAGGCCACTCTAGGACCTTGAAATGCTTCTTACAAAGCCACTCCTTCATTGCCCGGCGGTGTGTTTGGGATCATTGTCATGCTGAAAGGTCCAGCCACATTTCATCTTCAATACCCTTGCTGATGGAAGGAGGTTTTCACTCAAAATCTCACGATACATGGCCCCATTCATTCTTTCCTTTACACAAATCAGTCGCCCTGGCCCCTTAGCAGAAAAAACAGCCCCAAAACATGATGTTTCCACCCCCTTGCTTCACAGTAGGTATGGTGTTCTTTGGATGCAACTCAGCATTCTTTGTCCTCCAAACACGACGAGTTGAGTTTTTACCAAAAAATTCTACTTTGGTTTCATCTGACCATATTACGTTCTCCCAATACTCTTCTGGATCATCCAAATGCTCTCTAGCAAACTTCAGATGGGCCCGGACATATACTGGCTTAACCCCTTAAGGACCCGGGTTTTTTCCGTTTTTGCATTTTCTTTTTTTCCTCCTTACCTTTAAAAAATCATAACTCTTTAAATTTTTCACCTAAAAATCCATATGATGGCTTATTTTTTGCGCCACCAGTTCTACTTTGTAATGACGTCAGTCATTTTACCCACATATCTACGGCGAAATGGAAAAAAAAAATCATTGTGAGACAAAATTGAAGAAAAACACCCCATTTTGTAAATTTTGGGGGCTTCCATTTCTACACAGTACATTTTTCGGTAAAAATGAAACCTTCTCTTTATTCTATAGGTCCATACGGTTAAATTGATACCCTACTTATATAGGTTTGATTTTGTCGTACGTCTGGAAAAAATCAAAACTACATGCAGGAAAATGTATATGTCACGATGCCGGCTGGCAGGTAGTGGATCCTCTGTGCCAGAGAGGGATTGGCGTGGACCGTGCTAGTGGATCGGTTCTAAGCCACTACTGGTTTTCACCAGAGCCCGCCGCAAAGCGGGATGGTCTTGCTGCGGCGGTAGTGACCAGGTCGTATCCACTAGCAACGGCTCAACCTCTCTGGCTGCTGAAGATAGGCGCGGTACAAGGGAGTAGACAGAAGCAAGGTCGGACGTAGCAGAAGGTCGGGGCAGGCAGCAAGGATCGTAGTCAGGGGCAACGGCAGGAGGTCTGGAACACAGGCTAGGAACATACAAGGAAACGCTTTCACTGGCACGATGGCAACAAGATCCGGCAAGGAAGTGCAGGGGAAGTGAGGTGATATAGGGAAGTGCACAGGTGATAACACTAATTGGAACCACTGCGCCAATCAGCGGCGCAGTGGCCCTTTAAATCGCAAAGACCCGGCGCGCGCGCGCCCTAGGGAGCGGGGCCGCGCGCGCCGGGACAGGACTGACGGAGAGCGAGTCAGGTACGGGAGCCGGGGTGCGCATCGCGAGCGGGCGCTACCCGCATCGCGAATCGCATCCCGGCTGGAGGCGGTATCGCAGCGCCCCGGGTCAGTGGATCTGACCGGAGCGCTGCAGTGAGGAGAGTGTAGCGAGCGCTCCGGGGAGGAGCGGGGACCCGGAGCGCTTAGCGTAACAGTACCCCCCCCCTTGGGTCTCCCCCTCTTCTTAGAGCCTGAGAACCTGAGGAGCAGACTTTTGTCTAGGATGTTGTCCTCAGGTTCCCAGGATCTCTCTTCTGGACCACAACCCTCCCAATTCACTAAAAAAAAGGTTTTCCCTCTGACCTTTTTAGATGCCAGAATCTCTTTGACGGAGAAGATGTCCGAGGAGCCGGAAACAGGAGTGGGAGGAACAGATTTGGGAGAGAAACGGTTAATGATAAGTGGTTTAAGAAGAGAAACGTGAAAGGCATTAGGAATACGAAGAGAAGGAGGAAGAAGAAGTTTGTAAGAGACAGGATTAATCTGGCACAAAATTTTGAAAGGACCAAGATAGCGTGGTCCCAACTTATAGCTAGGGACACGGAAGCGGACATATTTAGCGGAGAGCCATACCTTGTCTCCAGGGGAAAAAATGGGAGGAGCTCTTCTTTTCTTATCCGCGAACTTCTTCATGCGTGATGAAGCCTGTAAGAGAGAATTTTGGGTCTCTCTCCATATGATGGAAAGATCACGAGAAATTTCATCCACAGCGGGCAGACCAGAGGGCAAGGGGGTAGGGAGGGGGGGAAGAGGGTGACGGCCGTACACCACGAAAAATGGGGATTTGGAGGAAGATTCAGAGACTCTGAAGTTATACGAGAATTCGGCCCATGGTAGAAGATCTGCCCAGTCATCCTGGCGGGAGGAAACAAAATGTCGTAAATAATCACCCAAGACCTGGTTAATTCTTTCTACTTGTCCATTGGATTGAGGATGATATGCAGAAGAAAAATTTAATTTAATCTTGAGTTGTTTACAGAGAGCCCTCCAGAATTTAGACACGAATTGGACGCCTCTATCCGAGACGATCTGCGTGGGCAACCCGTGAAGACGAAAAATGTGTACAAAAAATTGTTTAGCCAACTGAGGCGCTGAAGGAAGACCAGGAAGAGGGATGAAATGTGCCATTTTGGAGAATCGATCAACGACCACCCAAATAACAGTGTTGCCATGGGATGGGGGTAAGTCAGTAATAAAATCCATACCAATCAGCGACCAAGGCTGTTCGGGGACAGGCAGAGGATGAAGAAAACCAGCGGGCTTCTGGCGAGGAGTCTTATCCCGGGCACAGATAGTGCAGGCTCGCACAAAGTCCACAACATCCGTCTCCAGAGTCGGCCACCAATAGTAGCGAGAGATGAGTTGCACAGATTTCTTGATGCCCGCATGACCTGCGAGATGGGAAGAGTGGCCCCATTTGAGGATTCCGAGGCGTTGGCGTGGAGAAACAAAGGTCTTTCCTGGAGGAGTTTGCCTGATGGAGGCTGGAGAAGTGGAAATCAGGCAGTCAGGAGGAATGATGTGTTGCGGAGAGAGTTCAACTTCAGAAGCATCCGAGGAACGAGAGAGAGCATCGGCCCTAATGTTCTTATCGGCAGGCCGAAAGTGAATTTCAAAATTAAATCGGGCAAAGAACAGAGACCACCTGGCCTGGCGAGGATTCAGCCGTTGGGCAGACTGGAGGTAGGAGAGGTTCTTGTGATCGGTGTAAATAATAACTGGAAATCTTGATCCCTCCAGCAGATGCCTCCATTCCTCAAGTGCTAATTTAATGGCTAGAAGCTCTCGATCCCCGATGGAGTAGTTCCTCTCCGCCGGAGAGAAGGTCCTAGAAAAAAACCCACAAGTAACAGCATGCCCGGAAGAATTTTTTTGTAGAAGGACAGCTCCAGCTCCCACAGAGGAGGCATCAACCTCCAATAGGAAGGGTTTAGATGGGTCAGGTCTGGAGAGCACGGGAGCCGAAGAAAAGGCAGACTTGAGCCGTTTAAAGGCGTCTTCCGCTTGAGGAGGCCAAGACTTGGGATCGGCATTTTTTTTGGTTAAAGCCACGATAGGAGCCACAACGGTAGAAAAATGTGGAATAAATTGTCTGTAATAATTGGCGAACCCCAAAAAACGTTGGATAGCACGGAGTCCGGAGGGGCGTGGCCAATCTAAGACGGCAGAGAGTTTGTCTGGATCCATTTGTAGTCCCTGGCCAGAGACCAAGTATCCTAGGAAAGGAAGAGATTGGCATTCAAACAGACATTTCTCTATTTTGGCATAGAGTTGATTGTCACGAAGTCTCTGAAGAACCATACGGACATGCTGGCGGTGTTCTTCTAGATTGGCAGAAAAAATCAGGATATCGTCCAGATATACAACAACACAGGAGTATAAAAGATCACGAAAAATTTAATTAACAAAGTCTTGGAAGACGGCAGGGGCGTTGCACAGGCCAAAGGGCATGACCAGATACTCAAAGTGTCCATCTCTGGTGTTAAATGCCGTTTTCCATTCATCCCCCTCTCTGATGCGGATGAGATTATAAGCACCTCTTAAGTCCAGTTTGGTAAAGATGTGGGCACCTTGGAGGCGATCAAAGAGTTCAGAGATGAGAGGCAGGGGGTAGCGGTTCTTAACCGTGATTTTATTAAGACCGCGGTAGTCAATGCAAGGGCGTAGAGAGCCATCTTTTTTGGACACAAAGAAAAATCCGGCTCCGGCAGGAGAGGAGGATTTACGGATAAAGCCCTTTTTTAAATTTTCCTGGACGTATTCAGACATGGCAAGAGTCTCTGGGGCGGACAGAGGATAAATTCTGCCCCGGGGTGGAGTAGTGCCCGGGAGGAGGTCGATAGGACAATCATAAGGCCTGTGAGGAGGTAGAGTCTCAGCTTGTTTTTTGCAAAAAACATCCGCAAAGTCCATATAGGCCTTAGGGAGACCGGTTACGGGAGGAACCACAGAGTCACGGCAAGGGTTACTGGGAACCGGTTTTAGGCAGTCCTTGGAACAAGAGGGCCCCCAACTCTTGATCTCCCCAGTGGACCAATCCAGGGTTGGGGAGTGAAGTTGAAGCCAGGGAAGTCCAAGGAGAATTTCAGAAGTGCAATTGGGAAGGACCAAAAGTTCAATCCTCTCGTGATGAGGTCCGATGTGCATTAGAAGGGGCTCCGTGCGGAAACGTATGGTACAGTCCAATCTTTCATTGTTTACACAATTGATGTAGAGGGGTCTGGCGAGACTGGTCACCGGGATGTTGAACTTGTTGACGAGAGAGGCCAAAATAAAATTTCCTGCAGATCCGGAGTCCAAGAAGGCCACAGCAGAGAAGGAGAAGGCAGAGGCAGACATCCGCACAGGCACAGTAAGACGTGGAGAAGCAGAGTAGACATCAAGGACTGTCTCACCTTTGTGCGGAGTCAGCGTACGTCTTTCCAGGCGGGGAGGACGGATAGGACAATCCTTCAGGAAGTGTTCGGTACTAGCACAGTACAGGCAGAGATTCTCCATGCGGCGTCGTGTCCTCTCTTGAGATGTCAGGCGAGACCGGTCGACCTGCATAGCCTCCACGGCGGGAGGCACAGGAACAGATTGCAGGGGACCAGAGGAGAGAGGAGCCGGGGAGAAGAAACGCCTCGTGCGAACAGAGTCCATATCCTGGCGGAGCTCCTGACGCCTTTCGGAAAAACGCATGTCAATGCGAGTGGCTAGGTGAATGAGTTCATGTAGATTAGCAGGGATTTCTCGTACGGCCAGAACATCTTTAATGTTGCTGGATAGGCCTTTTTTAAAGGTCGCGCAGAGGGCCTCATTATTCCAGGATAATTCTGAAGCAAGAGTACGGAATTGTACGGCATACTCGCCAACGGAAGAATTACCCTGGACCAGGTTCAACAGGGCAGTCTCAGCAGAAGAGGCTCGGGCAGGTTCCTCAAAGACACTTCGAATTTCCGAGAAGAAGGAGTGTACAGAGGCAGTGACGGGGTCATTGCGGTCCCAGAGCGGTGTGGCCCAAGACAGGGCTTTTCCAGACAGAAGGCTGACTACGAAAGACACCTTAGACCTTTCAGTGGGAAACTGGTCCGACATCATCTCCAGGTGCAGGGAACATTGGGAAAGAAAGCCACGGCAAAACTTAGAGTCCCCATCAAATTTATCCGGCAAGGATAGTCGTAGACCAGAAGCGGCCACTCGCTGCGGAGGAGATGCAGGAGCTGGCGGAGGAGATGATTGCTGAAGCTGTGGTAGTAACTGCTGAAGCATAACGGTCAGTTGAGACAGCTGTTGGCCTTGTTGCACTATCTGTTGCGACTGCTGGGCGACCACCGTGGTGAGGTCAGCGACAACTGGCAGAGGAACTTCAGCGGGATCCATGGCCGGATCTACTGTCACGATGCCGGCTGGCAGGTAGTGGATCCTCTGTGCCAGAGAGGGATTGGCGTGGACCGTGCTAGTGGATCGGTTCTAAGCCACTACTGGTTTTCACCAGAGCCCGCCGCAAAGCGGGATGGTCTTGCTGCGGCGGTAGTGACCAGGTCGTATCCACTAGCAACGGCTCAACCTCTCTGGCTGCTGAAGATAGGCGCGGTACAAGGGAGTAGACAGAAGCAAGGTCGGACGTAGCAGAAGGTCGGGGCAGGCAGCAAGGATCGTAGTCAGGGGCAACGGCAGGAGGTCTGGAACACAGGCTAGGAACATACAAGGAAACGCTTTTACTGGCACGATGGCAACAAGATCCGGCAAGGAAGTGCAGGGGAAGTGAGGTGATATAGGGAAGTGCACAGGTGATAACACTAATTGGAACCACTGCGCCAATCAGCGGCGCAGTGGCCCTTTAAATCGCAAAGACCCGGCGCGCGCGCGCCCTAGGGAGCGGGGCCGCGCGCGCCGGGACAGGACTGACGGAGAGCGAGTCAGGTACGGGAGCCGGGGTGCGCATCGCGAGCGGGCGCTACCCGCATCGCGAATCGCATCCCGGCTGGAGGCGGTATCGCAGCGCCCCGGGTCAGTGGATCTGACCGGAGCGCTGCAGTGAGGAGAGTGTAGCGAGCGCTCCGGGGAGGAGCGGGGACCCGGAGCGCTTGGCGTAACAGTATACGTTTAAAATTTTCATCTTCTGACCCCTATAACTTTTTTATTTTTCCGCATATGGGGCGGTATGAGGGCTCATTTTTTGCGCCGTGATCTGATGTTTTTAGTGGTACCATTTTTGCATTGATAGGACTTATTGATTCATTTTTTCATGATATAAAAAGTGACCAAAAATGCACTATTTTGGACTTTGGAATTTTTTCGCGCGTACACCATTGACTATGAGGTTTAATTAACTATATATTTTTATAATTCGGACACTTCCGCACGCGGCGATACCACATATGTTTATTTTTATTTACACAGTTTTTTTTTTATGGGAAAAGGGGGTGATTCAAACTTTTATGAGGGGAGGGGTTAAATTATGTTTATTCACTTTTTTTCCCACTTTTTTTTGCAGTGTTATAGCTCCCATAGGGACCTATAACACTGCACACACTGATCTTTTACATTGATCACTGGTTTCTCATAAAAAAAACACTGATCGATGATTCTGCCGCTTGACTGCTCATGCCTGGATCTCAGGCACTGAGCAGTCATTCGGCGATCGGACAGCGAGGAGGCAGGTAGGGATCCGGCTGTCATATAAGCTGTTCGGGATGCCGCGATTTTGCCGCGGCGATCCCGAACAGCTTCCTGAGCTAATCAGCATGGTTTCACTTTCATTTCAGACGCGGCTTTAAACTTTGAACGCCGCGTCTAAAGGGTTAATAGAGCGCGGCGATCAATGCCGCGCGCTATTAGCCACGGGTCCCAGCCGTTGTTAGAGTCTGGGCCCGACCCGCTATGACGTGGGGCCACGCTGTGGCCTCCCGTTATAGGACGGGAGTGGACTCAGGACGTACAGGTACGCCCTGGGTCCCTAACAGGTTAAGCAGGGGGACACGTCTGGCCTGCATGATTTGAGTCCCTGGCGGTGTAGTATGTTACTGATGGTAGTCTTTGTTACTTTGGTCTCAGCTCTCTGCAGGTTATTCGCCAGGTCGCCAGGTGTGTTTCTGGGATTTTTGCTCACCGTTCTTGTGATCATTTTGACATCACGGGGTGAGATCTTGCGTAGAGCCCCAGATCAAGGGAGATTATCAGTGGTCTTGTATGTCTTCCATATTCTAATAATTGCTCCCACAGTTGATTTCTTCACACAAAGCTGCTTGCCTATTGCAGATTCAGTCTTCCCAGCCTGGTGCAGGTCTACAATTTTGTTTCTGGTGTCCTTCGACAGCTCTTTGGTCTTGGCCATAGTGGAATTTGGAGTGTGACTGTTTGAGGTTGTGGACATGTGTCTTTTATACTGATAACAAGTTGGTGCCATTATTTAATACAAGTAACGAGTGGAGGACAGAGGAGACTCTTGAAGAAGTTACAGGTCTGTGAGAGCCAGAAATCTTGCTTGTTTATAGGTGACCAAATACTTATTTTCCACCATAATTAGTAAATACATTTTTAAAAATCAAACTATGTGATTTTATGGATTTTTTTTCTCATTTTGTCTCTCATAGTTGAGGTATACCTATGATGAAAATGACAGGCCTCTCTCATCTTTTTAAGTGGGAGAACTTGCACAATTGGTGGCTGACTAAATACTTGTTTGCCCAACTGTACATCTACACTCATACATACACATAGCAACAGTATTTACATACACACACAACAACATTATCTCACATAAGTTAGTACACCCCTCACCTTTTTGTAAATATTTTTTTGAATCTTTTCATGTGACTACACTGAAGAAATGAACCTCTGCTACATTGTAAAGTAGTGAGTGCACAGCCTGTATAAGGGTGGGTTCACACTACAATATAACTATACGGGAACCGGGCACTTCCATATTACAGCCGGATCCGGCCTGTATCTAATTCATTTCAATGAGCCGACTCCGGTTGGCTCATTTTTGCTCCGTATCCGGTTTTCTGACCGGACCTAAAACCGCGGTATGCCACGGTTTTAGGTCCGGTCACAAAACCAGATACAGGACAAAAATTAGCCGCCTGGAGACGCTTTTTGACTCCGGTTGGCTCATTGAAATGAATTAGATACAGGCCGGATCCGGCTGGGATACGGGAGCACCCAGTTTTTGCTCCCCCCAGCCGTATCCGGTTCCCGTATAGTTAAATCAAAGCGTGAACCCAGCCTAACAGTGTTTAATGTTGTGTCCTATCAAAATAACTCATCAAACAGCCATTAATGTCTAAACCTTGGAAACAAAAGTGAGTACACCCCTGGAAATGTCCAAATTAGGCTCAAAGTGTCAATATTTTGTGTGACCACCATTATTTTCAAACACTGGATTGAAGGGGTACTCCGGTGGAAAAAAAAAATATTTTCAAATCAACTGGTGCCAGAAAGTTATACATATTTGTAAATCACTTCTATTTAAAAATCTCAATCCTTCCAGTAGTTATCAGCTGCTATATATACTACAGAGGAAGTTGTGTAGTTCTTTCCAGTCTGACCACAGTGTCCTCTGCTGCCACCTCTGTACGTGTCAAGAATTGTCCGGAGCAATATTGGTTTGCCATGGGAATTTGCTCATACTTTGGATTGTTTCTTACACGGACAGAGGTGTTATACAAACCCGTATTTCTTTCTGGCACCAGTTGATTTGAAAAAAAATTTCCATTGGAGTTTCCCTTTAAGCCTCTTGGGCATGGAGTTTATCGGAGCTTCACAGGTTTCCTTTGGAGTCCTTTTCCACTCCCCCATGATGACATCACGAAGCTGGTGGATGTTAGAGACCTTGTGCTCCTCAACCATCTGTTGGAGGATGCCCCACAGATGTTCAATAGAATTTAGGTCTGGAGACATTCTTGGCCAGTCCATCACCTTTACCATCAGCTTCTTAACCAAGGCAGTGGTCGTCATGGAGGTGTTGTTGGGGCCGTTATCATGTTGGAGTACTGCCCTGAAGCCTAGAGGGAATCCAGCTCCTACAAGGTGTGTTCGGCTAACTGCCAGCTCCAGCAAAACGTGTGTTTACTCCTGCCCGCTCCTGCAAACATGTTGTCACAGCTTTATGAGATTACCACCCCCCTTCTGTTCAATTTTTACCATCTTGTGCCATTACATCACCCCTTGTGCCATTTCATCAGCCTCCATGGCATTTTAGAGGTTTGCAGGAATGTGTTGGATTTTGCAGGACCCGCTGTTTGCTCTGTGACTGCTGCTCCCGCTCGCTAGAGACTAAAGACCACCTGCTCCCGCAAGTCTTATATCGGGTCCTCCGGGACCCTCAGAATCCCAATCCCATTGCAGTCCTCTACATTCGTGGTTCCTTCAATGAACAGAAGCTCCCCAGTCCCAGCAGCACTTATGCATGTCCAGACCATGACACTTCTGCCACCATGCTTGACTGTAGGCAAGACAAACTTGTCTTTGTACTCCTCACCTGGTTACTGACACATCTGAACTGAATAAGTTTATCTTGGTCTCATTAGACCACAGAACATGGTTCCAGTAATCCATGTCCTTAGTCTGCTTGTTTTCAGCAAACAATTTGCATCCTTTCTTGTGCATCATCTTTAGAAGAGGAGTGCACTCACTCATGGAAGATACTGTATACATCCACACATACAGTACATACACATAGCAGCAGTATTTAAACACACACACAGCAGCATTATATAGATATGTACACTAAGCAGCATTTTATACATATGTACACTTAGCAGCAGTATATACATATGTACACATAGCAGCAGTATATACATATGTAAACAGCATTATATACATACGTACACATAGCAGTACATACATGTACACATAGCAGCAGTGTAGTATATACATACATCCACATAGCAGCAGTATATACATACATACATACACTGCTCAAAAAAATAAAGGGAACACTAATATAACACATCCTAGATCTAAATGAATGAACTAATCGTATGAAATACTTTCTTCTTTACATAGTGAATGTGTTGACAACAAAATCACACAAAAATTATCAAAGGGAATCAAATTTATCAACCCATGGAGGTCTGGATATGGAGTCACACTCAAAATCAAAGTGGAAAGGCACACTACAGGCTGATCCAATTATGATGTAATGTCCTTAACCCCTTAAGGACGCAGGACGTAAATGTACGTCCTGGTGCGGTGGTACTTAACGCACCAGGACATACATTTACGTCCTGTGCATAACCGCGGGCATCGGAGCGATGCCCGTGTCATGCGCGGCTGATCCCAGCTGCTGATCGCAGCCAGGGACCTGCCGGCAATGGCCGACGCCCGCGATCTCGCGGGCGTCCGCCATTAACCCCTCAGGTGCCGGGATCAATACAGATCCCGGCATCTGCGGCAGTGCGCGATTTGAATGAATGATCGGATCGCCCGCAGCGCTGCTGCGGGGATCCGATCATTCAGAACGCCGCACGGAGGTCCCCTCACCTTCCTCCGTCCGGCTCCCGGCGTCTCCTGCTCTGGTCTGAGATCGAGCAGACCAGAGCAGAAGATCGCCAATAACACTGATCTGTTCTATGTCCTATACATAGTATTAGCAATCATGGTATTGCTATGAATAGTCCCCTATGGGGACTATTCAAGTGTAAAAAAAAATGTAAAAAAATGTAAAAGTGAAAGTAAAAAAAAGTGAAAAATCCCCTCCCCCAATAAAAAAGTAAAAGTTTTTTCCTATTTTATAGATATATTTGGTATCGCCGCGTGCGTAAATGTCCGAACTATTAAAATAAAATGTTAATGATCCCGTACGGTGAACGGCGTGAACGAAAAAAAAAAAAAGTCCAAAATTGCTACTTTTTTTAATACATTTTATAAAAAAAAATTATAAAAAATGTATTAAAAGTTTTTTATATGCAAATGTGGTATGAAAAAAAAGTACAGATCATGGCACAAAAAATGAGCCCCCATACCGCCGCTTATACGGAAAAATAAAAAAGTTAGTGGTCATCAAAATAAAGGGATTTTAAACGTACTAATTTGGTTTAAAAGTTTGTGATTTTTTTTTAAGTGCAACAATAATAGAAAAGTATGTAAAAATTGGTATCATTTTATTCGTATTGACCCTCAGAATAAAGAACATACATCATTTTTACCGTAAATTGTACGGCGTGAAAACGAAACCTTCCAAAATTAGCAAAATTGCGTTTTTCGTTTTAATTTCCCATCAAAAATAGTGTTTTTTGGTTGCGCCATACATTTTATGATATAATGAGTTATGTCATTACAAAGGACAACTGGTCGCGCAAAAAACAAGCCCTCATACTAGTCTGTGGATGAAAATATAAAATAGTTATGATTTTTAGAAGGCGAGGAGGAAAAAATGAAAACGTAAAAATTAAATTGTCTGAGTCCTTAAGGCCAAAATGGGCTGAGTCCTTAAGGGGTTAAAACAAATCAAAATGAGGCTCAGTAGTGTGTGTGGCCTCCACGTGCCCGTATGACCTCCCTACAACGCCTGGGCATGCTCCTGATGAGGCGGCGGATGGTCTCCTGAGGGATGTCCTCCCAGACCTGGACTACAGCATCCACCAACTCCTGGACAGTCTGTGGTGTAGTGTGGCGTTGGTGGATGGAGCGAGACATGATGTCCCAGATGCAGGGGTGTGGAAATTTTATGAAAAACTACTTGTCCACAGGACTAAAATGGAGCAAAATCTACTTGTCCCTCATGACGATCCACTTGTCCGGGCCAATTTTCGCTTTTACGCTCTGATTTTTTCCTCCTCGCCCTATAATAGCCATAACTACCTACTATAATGATACCTTTTAATTTTTCAATAACTTATTCTCTGAACCAAAAATATATATATATATATATATTAAGGGAAGTGAAATTGAAATAGTAAAAGATAATTTTGCAGATTTGGTGGTTTTTCTTTTCTGCGCCATTTACCTTGTGGTCAGATAACATGTTAGTTTTATACTTTAGGCGCCTGATTACAGCAATACCAGATTTGTATCGTTTACATCATGTTTTACTAATTCTGAACTTTTTCTAATTTTTATTTTTTAACCCCTGTAGCTTTGTTTTTTTTCCGCATACCAGGCTGTATGAGGGCTCATTTTTTGCGCCATAATCTGTTTTTTGTATCGGTACTGGTATTGATCTGACTTTTTAATCGCTTTTTAACTTTTTTTTCTGGGATATTATAAAAATTGCAAATCTGTGGTTTGGTATTTTTTTACATTTACCGTACGGGATACATAATGTTATATTTTTATAGGTTGTACAATTACGCATGAAGCGATGCCAAATATGTTTATTTTTATTATGTTTGCATGTTTTTATATAGGAAAAGGGGGTGATTTGAACTTTTAACATGGAAGGGGTTGTCCTGGCATGCTGGGAATTGTAGTTTTGTAACATATGGAGGGGCACAGTTTGAATACCACTGGGTTAATGTGTGTCTTTCAAACTTTTATTAAAACTTTTATTTTTTAAAATTTTTTTTTACACTTTATTAGACTTATGAGGAATCATTAGATTCCTCATAGAGATTAATAGAGTTATATTGAACTCTATTAATCTGTGTGCTCTGTGATCCATTGATAGAGCCTAGTCCAGCCAGGATCTATCAATGACAGAACCGGGACAGGAGGAAGCAGAGGTAAGTCCTCTGGCTACCTCCATAGTGGATCGCCCCCCTGCGATCGCGCTGCGGGGGGGCGATCCACCCCACTAGCCCACCAGGGAGCATTGATATGTCCCTTCAGACGCCGCTGTCAGCTTTGACAGCGGCGATCTAAAGGGTTAATAGCCAGCAGCGGCGATCGCCGCATGCTGGCTATTAGCGGCGGCCCCCGGCTACTGAGAACAGCCGGGGGCTGCAGAGTATGGAGCGGGCAGGAATCCCGAGCCCACTCTATACTCCCCTGTGAGCGCCGCATACAGTCTCCCCGTGCAGACGTGCAGATGCAGAGGACGCAGGTCTGCACGGGGAGAAATAAGCCACGCCCCCTCATCTCCCCCCCCGGACGTCTGCAGAGCAGGGGAGAGAA
Organism: Hyla sarda; assembly: GCF_029499605.1. Taxonomy (NCBI): domain Eukaryota; kingdom Metazoa; phylum Chordata; class Amphibia; order Anura; family Hylidae; genus Hyla; species Hyla sarda. The sequence continues at coordinate 93,488,138 of NC_079192.1, forward strand.
GACAAATACTGTACACAGCTTCTCATCTCCCCTGCTCTGCTTCAGAGGACACAGGCTGCAGAGTATGGAGCGGGCAGGAGATCCATACAGACTGCAGATCGCCGCCACACTTGTCTGGTCCGGCCCTGCTTGCCCGAAGCCGGGCTAAGGGCCGGACAAATTCACCTGCCCGGCGCCCAAAACTGCTAGTCCCGGGCGTCGGGCGATAGAAATTCCATATCCCTGCAGATGTGCTCAATCGCATTCAGGTCTGGGGAACGGGCGGGCCAGTCCATAGCATTAATGCCTTCCTCTTGCAGGAACTGCTGACACACTCCAGCCATATGAGGTCTAGCATTGTCTTGCATTAGGAGGAACCCAGGGCCAACTGCGCCAGCATATGGTCTCACAATGGATCTGAGGATCTCATCTCGGTACCTAATGGCAGTCAGGCTACCTCTGGCAAGCACATGGAGGGCTGTGTGGCCCCCAAAGAAATGCCATCCCACACAATTACTGACCCACCATCAAACTGGTCATGCTGGAGGATGTTGCAGGCAGCAGAACATTCTCCACAGTGTCTCCAGACTGTGAAGAGCACAGGGCGCCAGTGGTGAATTTGCCAATCTTGGTGTTCTCTGGCAAATGCCAAACATCCTGCACGGTGTTGGGCTGTAAGCACATCCCCCACCTGTGAACATACCCTCATACCACCTCATACCACCCTCATGGTGTCTGTTTCTGCCTGTTTGAGTGGACACATGCACATTTGTTGGTTGCTGGAGGTCATTTTGCAGGGCTCTGGCAGTGTTCCTCCTTGCACAACGGTGGAGGTAGCGGTCCGGATGCTGGGTTGTTGCCCTCCTACGGCCTCCTCCACGTCTCCTGGCCTTGCCTGTCTCCTGGTAGCGCCCCCATGCTCTGGACACTATGCTGACAGACACAGCAAACCTTCTTGCCACAGCTCGCATTGATGTGCCATCCTTAATGAGCTGCACTACCTGAGCCACTTGTGTAGGTTGTAGACTCCGTCTCATGCTACCATTAGAGTGAAAGCACCACCAGCATTCAAAAGTGACCAAAACATCAGCCAGGAAGCATAGGAACTGAAAAGGGGTCTGTAGTCACCACTCTTTTATTGAGGGTGTCTTGCTAATTGCCTATAATTTCCACCTGTTGTCTGTTCCATTTGCACAACAGCATGTGAAATTGATTGTCAATCAGTGTTTCTTCCTGAGTGGACAGTGTGATTTCACAGAAGTGTGATTGACTTGGAGTTACATTGTGTTGTTTAAGTGTTCCCTTTATTTTTTTGAGCAGTGTTCATACATATCGCGGCAGTATATACATACACACACATACAAATAGCAGCAGTATATTCATACATACATCCACACACATAACAGCAGTATTTTCATCGAAACACATACACATAGCAGCAGTACATGCACACGTCAGACGTATATACACACTCAAACATACACATAGCAGCAGTATATACATACATAAACGTATCATCAGTATATACATACATATATATAGAAGCAGAATATACATACACAGCCATGGACACACATAGAAGCAGTGTGTAAGGTGGTCCCTGAAGTTACAATATTAATCGGTTCCAGGACGGCCATTGTATGGTGAAACCATTGTATGTTGAGACCATAACTCTATGCAAACCTGGAAATTGGTTCAAAAACCACCAAAATGTCATCCAAAAATAGGAAAAGGTGAGGATTAAAGAAAAATAAGTAGATAACTAATATAGATAAAACAAGTCCTTACATATAAAAGTAAGAAAGATCTGCTGGGAGCTGTAATCACTGTCTATGTAGAGGACAGGAGCTTCTCAGGGTCCTGTACAGAACACACAATGTCCTAAAAAAGTGAAATTGAACCGCCTTTACTTGGTGTCCAAAGGAGCAGCTAACGCTGGCACAGGTAAAGAGTAGTACAGAACATGTAATACCTCCCTGTACTGTAGAGGGCGCTACCAGACTACCAGTCAGTGCATGCACTTCAGTAATACAGGTGTTTTACCAGTGAAGGTCCATTCTGATAGGTTCTTCCAGCCATTGACACTTTTCACAGATCTGGACTGTCTGTAGTATTGTATGTTGAGTCAGGTTTCAAGTTACAATGGTCCAGAAAAGACCATTGTATGTTGAAAATATTGTATGTTGATGCCATTGTAAGTTGAGGGATCACTGTACATACATATACACACATACATACCTGTAACAACAGCATAAACATACACACACATAAATATAGCAGCAGCATACACACACACATGTATACATATATCAGCTGTGTATACATACATACATACATGTGGCAGCAGTATATACAGTCACAACATATACAAAATTGATTCCTTCTTAAAAATGCTTCAAATCCCATGCAGATCACCTTTATCAGGAAACCATTATGTGAAATAGATGGGGGGGATGTTGGTGGGTTATGGCGCCAACAGGTACCATAAAGTAAAGATCCACTCTGAAATCTTTGAAAACCACATATAAAATATAGTATATTGCTTATGCCTGCTTTATGATTAATGTCCTAGAGCAGTGGTCTCAAACTGTAGCCCTCCAGATGTTGCAAAACTTCAAGTCCCAGCGTGCCCGGACAGCCGGTGGCTCCCAAAAAGGGAGGAAAAAAAGCAAATTGGACAGAATTGCACAGCAAACTCCAAAAATGGGCTGGACAAAATTAATGGCACCCTTTCAAAATTGTGGAAAAATAAAATTGTTTCAAGCATGTGATGTTCCATTAAACTCACCTGGGGGGCAAGTAACAGGTGTGGGAAATATAAAAATCACACCTGAAAGCAGATAAAAATGAGAGAAGTTCACTTAGTCTTTGCATTATGTGTCTGTGTGTGTCACACTAAGCATGGGCAACAGAAAGAGGAGAAGAGAACTGTCTGAGGACTTCAGAACCCAAATTGTGGAAAAATATCAACAATCTCAAGGTTACAAGTCCATCTCCAGAGATCTAGATTTGCCTTTGTCCACAGTGCGCTACATTATCAGGAAGTTTGCAACCCATGGCACTGTAGCTAATCTCCCTGGGCATGGACGGAAGAGAAAAATTGATGAAAGGTGTCAACGCAGGATAGTCCGGATGGTGGATAATCAGCCCCAAACAAGTTCCAAAGATATTCAAGCTGTCCTGCAGGCTCAGGGAGCATCAGTGTCAGAGCAAACTATCCGTCGACATTTAAATGCAATGAGACCAAGGAGGACCCCACCGCTGACACAGAGACATAAAAAAGCAAGTAAGTAAGCCAAAATCCATCTTGTGGACAGATGAGACCAAGATAGAGTTTTTTGGTAAAGCACATCATTCTACTGTTAACCTAAAACAGAATGAGGCCTACAAAGAAAAAAAAAAAACAGTACCTACAGGGAAATATGGTCGAGGTTCATTGATGTTTTGGGGTTGTGTTGCTGCCTCTGGGTGCCTTGAATGTGTGCAAGGCATCATGAAATCTGAGGATTACCAAAGGATTTTGGGTTTCACTGTACAGCCCAGTGTCAGAAAGCTGGATTTGCATCCCAAAACATACATCAAAAAGCACCCAGAAATGTATGGCAACAAAGCGCTGGAGAGTTCTGAAGTGGCCAGCAATGAGTCCAGATCTAAATCCCATTGAACACCTGTGGAGAGATCTTGGAGATATCTTAAAATTATTGGCACCCTTAACTTAATATTTGGTTGCACACCCTTTTGAAAAAATAACTGATTTCAGTTATTTTTTCCAAAGGGTGTGCAACCAAATATTAAGTTAAGGGTGCCAATAATTTTGTCCAGCCCATTTTTGGAGTTTGGTGTGACATTATGTCCAATTTGCTTTTTTTTTTTTTTTTTTTTTTCTTCCCTTTTTTGGTTTAGTTCCAATAAACACAAAGCGAATAAACAGTTGTATAGCAAAACATGTGTTACTGTCAGGCTCTCGAAGAGGGGGTCTCTGCCCCTCGAAACGCGTCGTTTTGTACATTTTTGTATGCTGGAAGAATAAATCTTCCTGGTTCTTTTACAAGTTGTCCTAGCGGTTATTTGAATTTTATTCTGCTGATCCACGGAGGAGAGTGCCGATCAAAGCACGTCCATTGATGGGATCACCTGGATCCACTGCTGTCTCTACGATTTTGACCGTCCACCTCTGCTGGAACGGGAACAGTGCAGGCTGTACTCCTCCATTTTATCTCCCGAGTGTGGGAAGCAAGCGCTAAATGGTGTTGTGCCCATGGTACAACACAGAAAGCAAACCTTTCTGCTATACACACATATTGGCTGTATATTTTTGTTACAACTGCTACTACGCTTAGATGCGCATCGGTCTCTCTATTTTTTTCTCTTTTCATATACAATTCCTGCAATCCTTTTCAGTGAGAGATACTTAATTTTCTAGAAAAATTCCAGGGGTGCCAACATTTACAGCCATGACTGTATTAGGGAATAGTATAGCCAGTTGTACTGCTGCTGAGACACCTAACAATCCATTGTTATATGAGGTAGTGCAGCAGGAAATGTTTATTTTTTCTTTAGCATCACCCCAGGGGAAAAGAAGCAGCTGCTCTCTGCTTGCTGATGGAGGTCTAGAATGGGGGAACCCTTGGTTATTAGCACCTAATGCCCCAATAGGGAAAAGTTTTTTTTTAAACCGCTCCTTTTATTACTACCATAATAATATTACTTATCAGCTGCTATATTCTCCACAGGAAGTTCTTTTCTTTTTGAATTTCCTTTCTGTCTGACCACAGTGCTCTCTGCTGACACCTCTGTCCATTTTAGGAACTGTCCAAAGTTGTAGCAAATCCCCATAGCAAACCTATCCTGCTATGGACAGTTCTTGACATGGACAGAGGTGTCAGCAGAGAGCACTGTGGTCAGACAGAAAGAAAATTAAAAAAGAAAAGAACTTTCTGTGGAGCATTCAGCAGCTGATAAGTACTGGAAAGATTAAGATTTTTAAAGAGAAGTAATTTACAAATCTTTTTACCTTTCTGGCACCAGTTGATTTAAAAAAATTGGTTTCCACTGGCGTACCCCTTTTAATAAAATTTCATAAATTATTATTGATACTAACCAATCCTTGGCACCCATTTACTTGCTATAATAAGGATAATACCTTACCGGACATCAAAATCGGTGGTTGCTAAATTCAGCATTGCTGCCCTTAAAGGGGTACTCTGGTGAAAACCTTTTTTCTTTAAAATCAACTGGCTCCGGAAAGTTAAACATTTTTACATTACTTCTATTAAACAACCTTAATCCTTCCTGTACTTATTAGCTGCTGAATACTACAGAGGAAATTCTTTTCTTTTTGGAATGCTCTCTGATGACATCACGAGCACAGTGCTCTCTGCTGACGTTATTATAATAATAATAAGTCTTTATTTATTTATTGTTGTCCTTAGTGGGATTAGAACCCAAGGCCCCAGCACTGCAAGGCAGCAGTGCTAACCACTAAGCCACCATGCTGCCCTTAGCATACATCTGCTATGCACTGTTGCTAAAATGGACAGAGATGTCAGCAGAGAGCACTGTGCTCGTGATGTCATCAGTGTTCCAAAAAGAAAGGAATTTCCTCTGTAGGATTCAGCAGCTAATAAGTACTGGAAGGATTAATATTTTTTAATAGAAGTAATTTACAAATATGAATTCAGGTAGAAGAAACAGACATGGTCACACATCTACAATCTTGTATAACGATCTAATTGCTTCTCAGCATAATATCAAAAACTAACAGGTTGTTAGTATACATTTTTGATCAAAAAGTACAAGCCCACTCGCCACATCAAGGCCACCTATTTAGAGTGGATCCCTAATGTCCCTAGCATAAAATGGCTTTGCACTGGGCGGCGACCACCACCGCCACGACACCAGTGCCCACGGGGGGGGGAACGACCCACTGGCAGAGCAGCCCCAATGCCACTCAAACCAGTCTATCGGTCACCCCCTCCCCCCCCACAGACACGGCGCCACAGCAGCAACGGACGCCGCACAGCACCACACCAGTGTGAGCAAGGTGTACTAGCACACTTACCATGCTCTCCCAGTCAGACTGGGAGGCTGCTAGGAAAGAAATGGCCCTTGTATAGCTAACTACTACTTATATAGGGTTGGGCTGAGGGGGTGGGGAAGAGTGCAGCACATGTTCAAACAAAAAAAAAAGGAGGGGATAGAAAACACAGTGTGAATTCGGGTAGATTAAACAGACATGGTCGCACATCTACAATCTTGTATAATGATCTAATTGCTTCTCAGCATAATATCAAAAACTAACAGGTAGTTAGTATACACACATCAAAAAGTACAAGCCCACTCGCCACGTCAAGGCCACCTATTTAGAGTGGGTCCCTTACGTCCCTAGCATAAAATGGCGTAGCACTGGGCGGCGACCACCACCGCCGCGACACCAGTGCCCACGGGGGGGGGGGGGGACGACGACCCACTGGCAGAGCTGCTGTTACACCTTGCTCACACTGGTGTGGTGCTGTGCGGTGTCCGTTGTCGCCGTGGCGCTGTGTCTGTGGGGGGGGGGGGGGGGGGTTCGACCGATAGACTGGTTTGAGTGGCATTGGGGCCGCTCTGCCAGTGGGTCGTTCCCCCCGTGGGCACTGGTGTCGCGGCGGTGGTGGTCGCCGCCCAGTGCTACGCCATTTTATGCTAGGGACGTTAGGAACCCACTCTAAATAGGTGGCCTTGACGTGGAGAGTGGGCTTGTACTTTTTGATCAAAAATGTATACTAACAACCTGTTAGTTTTTGATATTATGCTGAGAAGCAATTAGATCATTATACAAGATTGTAGATGTACGGCCAAGTCTGTTTCTTCTACCCTAATTTACAAATATGTTTAACTTTATGGCACCAGTTGATTTAAAAGAAAAAAGGTTTTCACTGGAGTACCCCTTTAATCCCATCACACCCTCATCCCTAATCCTGGTTTGTGTTAAAAATGTTATTTAATAGTTATATACTGTTGTTATCATGTTTTACAGAGAGATGCAAAGGGTCAGCAGCTGTTTGACCTACTCTGCCACCACTTAAATCTGCTGGAGAAAGATTACTTTGGAATCCGATATGTAGATCCCGACAAGCAGAGAGTAAGTGAAGGAACATCTGTTCATGTTGTTTTGTGAAAATTATACTAAAAGCCATATTTGTAACATTGAATGCTTTTTTACAGACAATATAAAGCATTGAAAAAATACAAGTCCACCTAGGTTTACCTATTATCCAACAGTGCCGATCCAGAATGAGTGCTGCTGAACTCTAAAAATCACCAGCAAAAAGGGGGTTATGGGTGCCATTAAAGTAAGGTCCAAAAACAAAGGGATATTTGCATCCGTACATTTATGGCATGTCTGCAGGATATGCATACATGTCTGATAAGTGTCCACCCTGTGACCCGCACCTATTTTGAGAGGCCTCTGTCCCCTTCAAGCCCGGTTGCAGACAGCAGAGTTTGTTGGAAAGCTGGAAAAGCTGGAGCCATGTGCTATACTATAGGCCAGTGGTCTTCAACCTGCGGACCTCCAGATGTTGCAAAACTACAACTCCCAGCATGCTCGGACAGCCAACGGCTGTCCGGGCATGCTGGGAGTTGTAGTTTTGCAACATCTGGAGGTCCGCAGGTTGAAGACCACTGCTATAGGCAAACCCTAAAATAATTTTTCTCATCATAAGTACATAGAACATACCATGACTAATCGCTTTATCATTAATGCAGCCCTTCACTTACATCGTGGTTGGCTGCACATCCCCTTTTACACAGAGAATTACGCAACTGACCAGCGATAATTTTTAGGACCGCGTTGTCCCAGCGTTTGGCTAACAAACAAAGAACTGCTTGTTCGTTGGCTGATCGCTAGCTCTTTTACACAGGACAATAATAGACCTGTGCGGACAATAACTTCCTTGTGTAAAAGGCCCTTTACTCTGACAATCTTCATTTTAAGGCTGGGTTCGCACTACAGAATTTCCAGGCGGAATTAAACTTGGAAATTCCAGTGCAGAAGAATTCCACTGTTGTTAATGGGATTCGGCTGCACAATGCACATTAATGAATTTCAGTGGCGGAGCTTTCTGCTGCTGAAATTCCTCCTCCCTCGTAATCTCCACCTAAAATATTTCTGGGTGGACATTCCATAATGTGAACCCTCACCCCCCTAAAACTAGCTTTCCATGCCAGCACTAGTCGTGGCCTCCTCCATGCTGGACTAAAACACAACAGATCTCCTGCGTGTGTCATCAGTGTTGTCTCTGTATGAGGCTATGTTCACGTGGAATTTGTGGAATGTCCGCAGGAATATTCTGCTGCAGGAGAGTCCCATTGATTTCAATGTGATTCTGCTACACTGTTCACATGGTGGAATTTCCACGGCAGCTGTTTCTGCTGCGGAAATCCCGATTTAGGCATTTCCAAAAAGAACAGACTTGTCTATTCTTTTTGCGGATTTAGCTTGGAAATGCATTGCCGTTTATGAGACAGCGAATTTTCAAGTGATCCTAGCACCTGCCGGATACTTCATATGTGTGGAATGTCCTCATGTGTTTTCCATGTGGATATGACGCACAAATTATGCCATGTGAACATGGCCTTTAGATTGCTGCTGGGACAGGCTTCTGCAGGGTGCAGTGCAGTGAAGGAAAGAGCTCATCGAATACTGCAGACACCAGTCACAGAGTGACAGATTTAAAGGAAAACTTGTAATGAGGGGGCGGAGCCTTGATGTCACGGAGAGTGGAGCCATGATGTCACTGCTCCGGCCCTTGAATCGCCCGTCATTACGCACAGAGCGAGTTTGCTCTGTTCAGTGATGACAGTGGGGTGCCGCAGCCGAGATCTCAGGGGGTCCCCAGAGGCGGAACCCCCGAAATCAGAAATCTTGTCCCCTATCCTTTGGATAGGGGATAAGATGTCTAGGGGTGGAGTACCCCTTTAATGACTTTGGTCATCAGTCTCTAAGGCTAAGTTTCCACTTGTTTTTTTTCTGGCAGTTTTTGAAAAACCTCCACTGTGGTTTTTGAGCCAAAGCCAGAAGTGTATTCAAAAGGAATAGGACATATAAAGGAAGGACTTACACTTCTCCTCCCTTATGGATCCCCTTCTGACTTTGGCTCAAAAACTGCAGTGGCAGTTCTCCAAAAACTGCCAGGAAAAAAAACATGTGGAAACTTAGCTTTAACCCTCTTCAGGTCTGCTGTGTTTTTCTCCTACATTGAAGCCCAAAACTATACATATTATTCCATGAATGGTCTAACTAGTAACTTTTAAGAATACACTCACACGTCACAGATTTGCTGCAGAAATTTCTGTGGCTGAAAAGGAGTTCCATTTTCATGGAAAGGGTATGGAGTTCTGCATGCCCTATTTAGATGATCTGAACACTGAGGCTAGTTTCACACGTCCGGAATTTCTGTGCGGAATTCCACATTAGAATTCCGCCAGAGATTCCGGAGCAGCAGAGTCCCATTGAATTCAACATGATTTTGATGCGCTATGCACATTGCAGAATTTTTGTGCCAGATGCTTCTGGCACGGAATTTTCGTTTTCCATGTCTTCATAAAGAATAGATCTGTTCATTCTTTCTGCAGACTCTGCACGGTGTGCATAGCCGTCTATGAGATTTTCCGTGTGAGCATAGCCTTAGGGTATGTTTACAAGGCTGAATTTGTTCGGAATGTCGGCACGGACATTCTGCTACATCATTGTCCCATTGATTTCAAAGGGATTCTGTTGCACTGTTCACACAACAGAATTTTGCACCAGGTGTTTTATCCTTTCTGTGGACTCCGCAATGCATTATATTTCTTTGTGGTTCTAGCGCCCGGCGGATTGGGCAAATGTGTGGAATGTCTGCAAGTGTTTTTTCCTTGCAGACATTCCGCACATTTTCTCCATGTGAATCAGGCCTCTCAGAACTTTCTGCAACAAATCTGACGCATGTGACCCACCCTAAGGGGTGTTTTTGTGGGTTTTCCGCTGCGTATTTGAAAGGGGCCAGGCTCTTCTCCGCTGTCTGCAGCAGATTTTCCACGGAGGAATTTACGCAGCGTAAATTTTGCCGCAGAAAATCTGCTACAGACAGCCAAGAAGAGCCCGCTCACTTTCAAATACGCCGCGGAAAATCCGCAAAAATAAATAGCATGTGAACACACCCTAAGAGAACGTTCACATGTGAGTTTCCCGCTACGAGTTTAAGCTGCTGTGGAAATTCCACGTTAGAAGCCCAACCTGTGTGAATGTACCCTTTGAGTATGTTTTCATACACTGACAGCCCCACGCCTGAGAGATAGCTGTGATGCATTTGAAAACTGTGCAGACATTCTATTCAGCTTAGTTTTCTTATTGACTGTACCTGAAAATGTTTTGCCTGTCAAAGGTTTAGAAAAGCAAGTTCAAAATCAATTGCATATATTGCAGAACAACATGTCTGTGTGGTTTTTACTTTCACTACTTTCATCCTACCTGAACCACAAGTCATCGGGGAGATCCCCAGTGGTGGAAAACACAGGCAGACATTCCATACATTTGCTTGTTCCGCCGGCACTAGGACCCATCTAAAATGCACAATGTATTTCCAAGTGGAGTCCACAGAAACAATGAACCTATTTATTGTTTCCGCGCACGCTATAATCGTGATTTATGCGGCAGATGTTTCTGCTGTAGAAATTCTGCCGTGTGCACAGTGCAAAAGAATCCCATTAAAATCAATAGGACACTCAATGAGATACTCTGCACAATGGATTGTCAGCGAGCTGCTACCAAAGCATATTAGATCATGGGTTGCACCAGCAGAAGCCTAGGTGCACATAAGAACCACACTCTAAGGGTGCGTTCACACTGAGTAATTCAAGAGGAATTTACTTGTAAATTCCAAATTAATGCACATCTCCTCTGCCCATTGATTTTAATGTTTTTTCCACTGTCCTGTTCACAATGCAGAAATTCTGCTTGCGGAATTCCGAAGCTGAATTCCTTTCCGCTTGAAGAAAGAGAGCATGTTCATTCTTCAAGCAGAATCTAATAGAAGTCAATGGTAAAAAAAAATTCCACCCGACATAGTTTTCACAAGGAATTCACGCGGAATTCAAGCAGAATTCCTCCTTATTTCCGCGTGGAAATTCCTCAGTGTGAAAATCAGTCAAAATTTCCAAGAAGAATCCGCTGAAAAAATTCTGATCGTAAATTGTGCTGCAGCAAATTCCCCCATGTGAATATAGCCTTAGAGTGTGATTCTCATGTGCACTTATGTTTCTGTTGATGCAAACCATGATCTCATATGCTTTGGTAGCAGCTGCCTGACAATCTATTGTGCAGAGCTTAAATATTGTATTTATTGTATATTTGCTATATTGCGTCATAGTACCGTATATACTCGAGTATAAGCCGACCCGAGTATAAGCCGAGACCCCTAATTTCAACCCAAAATCCCAGGAAAAGTTATTGACTCGAGTATAAGCCTAGGGTGGGAAATACCTCATCCCCCCCTGTCATCATCCAGACCCGTCATTAACATCCTCATCATCCCCTTGTCATCATCCCACACATCCCCCCTTCATCATCCCCTTGTCATCATCCCACACATCCCCTTATCATCCCACACATCCCCCCTTCATCATCCCCTTGTCATCATCCCACACATCCCCCCTTCATCATCCCCTTGTCATCATCCCACACATCCCCTTATCATCCCACACATCCCCCCTTCATCATCCCCTTGTAATCATCCCACACCCCCCCCTTCATCATCCCCACACCCCCCCCCCCCCCTTCATCATCCTCTTCTCATCATTCGCCCTCAGTGGTCTTCAACCTGCGGACCTCCAGAGGTTTCAAAACTACAACTCCCAGCAAGCCCGGGCAGCCATCGGCTGTCCGGGCTTGCTGGGAGTTGTAGTTTTGAAACCTCCGGAGGTCCGCAGGTTGAAGACCACTGCGGCCTTCAACCTGCGGACCTCCAGAGGTTTCAAAACTACAACTCCCAGCAAGCCCGGGCAGCCATCGGCTGTCCGGGCTTGCTGGGAGTTGTAGTTTTGAAACCTCCTGAGGTCTGCAGGTTGAAGACCACTGCGGCCTTCAACATCATCCAGCCCCCTCTCACCCCCTTTAGTTCTGAGTACTCACCTCCGCTCGGCGCTGGTCCGGTCCTGCAGGACTGTCCGGTGAGGAGGTGGTCCGGGCTGCTATCTTCACCGGGGGCGCCTCTTCTCCGCGCTTCCGGCCCGGAATAGAGCCGTTGCCTTAACAACGACGTATCTGCGTCGTTGTCAAGGCAACGTGACTATTCTGAGGCCGGGCCCGAAGCGCTTAGAAGAGGCCTCCCCGGTGAAGATAGCAGCCCGGACCACCTCCTCACCGGACCACCTCCTCACCGGACAGTCCTGCAGGACCGGACCAGCGCCGAGCGGAGGTGAGTACTCAGAACTAAAGGGGGTGAGAGGGGGCTGGATGATGTTGAAGGCCGCAGTGGTCTTCAACCTGCGGACCTCCGGAGGTTTCAAAACTACAACTCCCAGCAAGCCCGGACAGCCGATGGCTGCCCGGGCTTGCTGGGAGTTGTAGTTTTGAAACCTCTGGAGGTCCGCAGGTTGAAGACCACTGCGGGTGGGGGAGTTCACTCGAGTATAAGCCGAGGGGGGTGTTTTCAGCACGAAAAATCGTGCTGAAAAACTCGGCCTATACTCGAGTATATACGGTATATGTATTATTCTAATATTTCTGTGAGAATGGTGGTGCAGCCATACAAGTAGTGGCCATGCAGTACCCCTGTCACTCCCCATTTCCGTACCAATATCATGTGACCGATGTGACAGTACGATAAACTGGTGTCCAGGGGCAATTTGGTCGGCACTAAAGGAGATTGCACAGAAATACAATGGTTGTATGTTGTCTTAAAGGGGTACTCCACTGGAAAACATTTTCTTTTAAATCAACTGGTGTCAGAAAGTTAGATTTGTAAATTACTTCTATTAAAAAATCTTAATCCTTCTAATACTTATCAGCTGCTGTATGCTCCAGAGGAAGTTCTTTTCTTTTTGAATTCCCTTTCTGTCTGACCACAGTGCTCTCTGCTGACATCTCTGTCCATTTTAGGAACTGTCCAGAGCAGGAGAGGTTTTCTCCTATTCTGGACAGTTCCTAAAATAGACAGAGGTGTCAGCAGAGAGCACTGTGGTCAGGCAGAAAGGAAATTCAAAAATAAAATAACTTTCCGTGGAGCCTACAGCAGCTGATAAGTACTGGAAGGATTAAGATTTCTTAATAGAAGTAATTTACAAATCTGTTTAACTTTCTGGCACCAGTTGATTTAAAAAAAAAATGTTTTCCAGCAGAGTACCCCTTTAACCGATCAGAAGTGCTCCTTGGTGTAACCTGTTGCTTCACAGTAAGAGCCCGGCTCCTGGCATTTGGAAGCAGGCTTACGCATCTGGCAGCTTATCTGCTTGCAGTGTCTATATGATCACTGCCTTATGCTGGCCATACCCATAAGAAAGATGTTGGCTGAATGCTTATTTGGCGACAGCTAGCACCCCCATCTTCCGCACAAACATGCATGCTGGGACCGGCCAAGTGTGCTTATTCATTTCTTTATGGAGAAGGAGAAAAGCCACTGCCAGAAGCTTATCATCAATGGAACAAAGGATTGGGCATGTTGAAATCCAACGTGCTCCATCCCTTTTTCTCCCACGCCACATGTCTTCGTGGGCAGTCAGGCAGCTCTGATCATGGGGGCGTTGTTTCCCATTTCTTTTTATTGTATTATCTGCAAATATAGATTTATGCTTGTTTATTTTTATTGGGTTTCCCTAGTCATTTTATTAGAGTGGTACAGGCCAGATTCTAGATGATTGGTTTCCAAAACTGTGACCCTCCAGATGTTGCAAAGCTACAACTTCCAGCATGCCCTGACAGCCATTGGCTGTCCGGGCATGCTGGGAGTTGTAGCTTTGCAACATCTGGAGGGCCACAGTTTGGAGACCACTGTTCTAGACAACAGTATGCCATATACATGTGATTCCTGCACGGAGAATAACTGCTGCTCGTATGGATAGATTTTTCTGTCATAAAATGTCACAACAACCCTACGCCTATAAAAAAAATAAAAAAATAAAAAGCATTTAAGTGAACCTTCCCTGTTCTTGTCACAGTGAATGCAGAACGGTAAGAAGTATTTATAGTGAACTTCCCCCTCACTAGCTAAATATAGTTATCTGCATTTACTCCAGGAATAGCGCTGCTCAACTTGTAGAACGCGGTAATAGCATAAATGCCCCCAGTGTCTGTTATTACAGCTGGGGCTCTGTTATCTACATTGAGCCACAGCATCACCTAGACCCTGTGCATTTTCTAAACAAAAAATTTGAATAAAATAAAAATCTCCCTAACATATGTAATACCACTGCCCAACACAGCTCTCCCACTGTAATTTAAAGCATCCGAAAAGCCAAAGTGGAATGCTAAGCATGATCATCCAACTGGTAGGATGAATCCCATAGGAAATAATATGTAAAACCCACAACAAATAAGAGCCTATTGACACGGACATTACATACGCAGAAGGCACTGACTGAATCAGTCGGTGCTAGGACCATTCGGACAAGCACTGTTTCCATTTCATTTCCTTTGAAGAATGAGCATAAGTACGGAATTTCAATTTCTGCGGCAGATATTCTGTTGTGTGCACGGTGCAGCAGAATCCCATTGAAAACAATGGGAGGCTGCTGCATCGGAATTTTTGTGGAATTTTTCCGCTGGATTCTGTTTTGGTAATCACGCTGTGTAAATTGGTCTTTAGAGTTGATCACATTCTTCAAGTCTTATCTACATGCTGCAGACATTTTCCTTGTGGAAATATGAGCAGGGCAAGGACCTTTACCAATCAGGAAAACAAGCAGGGAGGAGTACAAAGTAAGGCTATTTACTACCCGGCTCGCAGCGATCTCTTTCCAGCCCCATAGACATAATGGCGCGGCAGGACAGAGATCGCTACTGTGTGCTTATCCCTTCTCGTTCTCCTGATTGGTGTGGGTCTCAGTCAGCACTGAAACCCCCCCGCTGATCAAAACTTTTGAGATGTCTCTGTGACATGTGAAAAGTTTTTTTTGTAATTAACAGGTACACCATCTTTAGTCAGCCCATTCTTTTGTGGATTTGTCACATATTTTTTTCTGCAGTCTTAACCAATGTCAGATTTTGTTGTAAGAGTCACAATGGAGCATTAGGTTAGCTTAAGTTTCCACTTGGTTTTTTTTCTGGCAGTTTTTGGAATACCGCCACTGCAGTTTTTGAGCCAAAGCCAGAAATGTATTCAAAAGAAATAGGACATATAAAGGAAGGGATTTACACTTCTCCTCCCTTATGGATCCACTTCTGACTTTTGCTCAAAAACTGCAGTGGCAGATATGCAAAAAAAATCACCAGAAAAAAGACCAAGTGGAAACTTAGCCTTATGGTATGAATGAATCCAGGCTTATTCTAAATCTACATTGTGTGGAATATTTCCACCATGATGGCAGATCTGTAGGAAAATGCACATTACGTGTTGATTCCACTGTGGATTTCACTTCTGCTACGATCACAGGAGGAGCGAATGTCTATAGATGGTGAACGAGATTTTACCCACACAGATCCCTAAGTCACAGCAAATATATACTAACTAGGATAAGGCAGAAGCTTTATTATTAATATCTCCTATGAACTTGTGGTCTCCACTAGTGTGGTCACTAAGGATATTATCACTAATCTTTAGTATACCCCAGTCTACCTATAAAGCACCCTAGATAACAGAGGATATTAAAATGGTTACTATAAAAACAATTTTTTAGCAGTTGGGTTATTATATTTGAGTCCCCTAATTTCCACTGGACCAATGTTTTCCAACCAGTGTGTCTCCAGCTGTTGCAAAACTACAATTTCCAGCATTCCTGGACAGCCAAAGGGTGTCCTGGCATCCTGGGAGTTGTAGATTTGCAACAGCTGGAGGCACTCTGGTTGGGAAATACTGCCCTAGACCCTCAGGGATAACTATTAGAATTAACAACACAGATCACCAAAAATAAGAGTTTGTGTAGAATTGCACCTTCTGGCCGCACAACTCCAAGTGTCTATATATCTATCCTTGCATTGAGTATAGCAAGATGATGAGGGAAAACAGTTCTATACAAATACATATTGTCCTATAGCAGCAATCTTAAAAAACTAGTGTGATTGGCTTTGGCTTAAGGCTGGGTTCACACATTGTGAGGGTGCATTCACACGCTATTTGTTTTTGTGGGTTTTCCACTGCGTATTTGAAAGTGGGTGGGCTCTTCTCGGCTGTTTAGTTGCAGATTTTCCACGGTGGAATTTACGCTTCGGAAAATCTGCCGCAGTCCCTACTGACTTCACTGGGGCTTGCGGCGGATTTTCCGCAGCGTAAATTCCTCCGTGGAAAATCTGCTGCAGACAGTCGAGAAGAGCCCGCACCCTTTCAAATATGCAGCGGAAGACCCGCAAAAACAAATAGCGTGTGAACGCACCCTCAAACAACAAAAAATAAGGCTGTAAAATAGGTGTAACAATTGCTGTTATTTATATAATAATGTGCCAGATTAAAGTCACTGTAAAGCGGCTACCACTGCACACATTGAGGGGAATTTATCAAACCATTCAGGCTGCTTTTTGTCTAAATTTGCCGCATGAAATGTCGCATGGAGGCCCCTGTGTGACATTTTCTGCGACATTTCATTTAGAAAGTTAAAATTTCATTACCATGGAGTGTTCTTATTTAGAGGACTTTGTGCAGTGGTCATTGATTTATCAATGTATTATTATTGATTTATCAATGTTTATGTGCGACTTTTTGTGAAATGTTGCACAAAAATCTCACAAATGTTGAATAAATGAAGTAAAACTGTTTTATGGGGATTCATCAAAGTCCGTGCCACATTTGATAAATTTAGGGGAACGTCTGCCACTTTCTCCGCAACATTTGTGCTCTAAACAAGATCACAACTCACATTCGTCTTCGTTAATTTCTCTTATTGTATATAAAAAAGGCCATAATTCCAACATTTCTTTTAAACAACTGCTGCCTTTCCACAGATGTTTATATAACACATTATTTTAAAAAAGAAATAAATAAATAAACGCCATAAAATAGGTATAAAAACTGACTTTTTATGTCTGAGAATGTGTATTGTGCCTATTATATGGTCATTATTTTAATTTTATATTGTGTGAACCCATAACTATGTGAGTAACACAGCCACTTAGCATGAATTCTTTAATTAAGAGGGTATTTTATTTCCATCTCTTCAAGTGGATCTGTAAAGATCCACCTAGCCATAATAAGTATTTTTGTAATATGCTTTCATTACCTGTTTGTTACTGTTTACAGATCTCCCTCTAATTCAGTTCCATTGTTGACCGTTCATTTTCTGTGATTACAACCTGTGCTATGCTTTAGCCGAACAGGCTACGCTTGAGCAGTGAGTGCTGGCTCGTTCATTACTGGGGATGGTGGGGACTCAAGAGAGCTTCCATCCCCAATATGATAGCACCTCTGATTCCTGGCTACAGCTAGTTGTTGTGAGGATCCCCTGAAGATGTGGCACTGCTGTGGTGACCCTTTGCTTGGTCTCAATGCTGCTGTGGGTGCTGCTCACAGCAGCATCAGGAGCATGCACGTTCAGGCCAGTAGCGCTCACATGACCAGAGCGCTTATGACCTTAAGTGCTAATGAAGTTAAAATGTGCGGCACTCAAAACCAGGAAGTGAGAACAGGACAGGGTGCTGAGTTGCATGGAACCAGGCAAGTGGGAATACCCCTTTAAGTACATGATCAGTAGAAAGACTGATATACTTTGGCCACCAGGTGTCACTGTAGTTTCAGAGTACAGTGGTCCCTCAAGTTACAATATTAATCGGTTCCAGGACGACCATTGTATGTTGAAACCTTTGTATGTTGAGACCATAACTCTACGAAAACCTGGTAATTGGTTCTGAAGCCTCCAAAATGTCATCCAAAAATAGGAAAAAGTGAGGATTAAAGAAAAATAAGTAGATAACTAATACAGATAAAGCAAATCCTTACATATAAAACTAAGAAATCTTCTGGGAGCTGTAAATCACTGTCTATGTAGAGGACAGGAGCTTCTTCAGGGTCCTGCACAGTACACACAGTGTCCTAAAAAAAAAAAAGTAAAATGGAGCCGCCCTCACCTGGTTTCCAAAGGAGTAGCTAACCCTGGCACAGGTTAAGAGTAGTACAGAACATGTAGTACATGTAGCTCGTGTATCTCTGGCTCTCCCTTAGGCTAGGTTTCCACACAGGTTTTTTTCAGGCATTTTTTGGAAAGCTGCCACTGCAATTTTTGAGCCAAAGCCAGAAGTGCATTCCGAAGGAATGGGAAATATAAAGGAAGATCAACTTCTGGCTTTGGCTCAAAAACTGCAGTGGCAGTTCTACAGTAAAAAAAACCTGTGTGGAAACCTATCCTTAGAGATGCATGGAGGGCGCGTTCCGACCCCTGCTCTGTGCGTGAGGAGAACCATAGAGATTGTAGGGGTTTCCAACGGCTGGACCCTCTGCAATCAGACACCTATCTACTATCCTTTGAATAAGGGATACATTTACCTACATGTACAACTACAATTCGCTCCCTCCCCTATATTAACCTCTTAAGGACCAATGACGTTGTGGAACGTCATGGCACCCTGGGCTTTAAGAACCAATGACGTTCCACAATGTCATGGCATTTTCCGGTCCCAGCCGCTCACCGGGCAGAGATCGGAACCGGATGCCTGCTGAAATCCTTCAGCAGGCATCCAGGGCAAACGCCGAGGGGGGCCATGTAGGAAATCGCCCTTGCGATCTGCGGCGATACCGGGCTGATCGGGTCTCTGGGACCCGACCGCCCGGTAATTTAGCATGATCCCGGCTGTCACAGACAGCCAGGACCATGCTAACGTATAGGAGTGAGGTGGCAAGCCTGCCACCTCCTCCGATCCCCTGCGATTCTTCGGTTAGCTAACCGACCAATCGCAGGGGGGCGGTTACTTCCTCCCTCCCTGCCCGGCCCCTGGAAGTCCGGAGAGGACGGGAGGAAGACCGGAGGACACGGCGGGGGGACGGGGGAGTGCTGGGGCCCGGCCCCGGTACTTACCTCGTCCCTGAAGACCCGGATCCCGGCGATGAAGACGGCGGCGGCAGGTGAGTAGATCTTCAGCCGCGGTCGGGCCCTTTACAGCAATGCACGTCGCCGTAAAGCGACATGCATTGCTGTATTGGGACCCTGTATACTACAACTCCCAGCATGCCCAGACATGGGCATGCTGGGAGTTGCAGTTTTGCAACATCTGGAGGTCCACAGTTTGGAGACCACTGTTCCCTTCCAGATGTTGCAAAACTACACATCCTCAGCATGCCCTTACTGTCCAGGCATGCTGGGAGTTGTAGTTCTGTAACATCTGGCCCTTCAGATGTTGCAGAACTACAACTCCCAGCATGCCTGGACAGTTTTGGCATACTGGGAGTTGTAGTTTTGCAACATCTGGAAGGGCACAGATTGGGAACCACTGTATTAGTGGTCTGCAAACTGTAGTCCTCCAGATGTTGCAAAACTACAACTCCAAGCATGCTGGGAGTTGTAGTTCGGCAACATCTGGCTCTAAAGATGTTGCCGAACTACTACTTCCAGCATGCCTGAGAATGTTTGGGAGTAGTGGTTTTGCAACAACTGGAAGCACACTGGTTGGGTAACATTGTCTGTTTCCTAACTCAGTGTTTCCCAACCCGTGTGCCTCCAGCTGTTGCAAAACTATAACTACCAGCATGCACTGAAAGACTGTGCATGCTGGGAGTTGTAGTTTTGCAACAGTTGGAGGTTCCCCCCCTGTGAATGTACAGGGTACATTCACATGGGCAGGGGGTTTACAGTGAGTATCAGGCTGCAAGTTTGCGATGCAGCAAATTTTGCGCGGCAGCTCAAACTCGCAGCGGGAAACTCGCTGTAACCCCCCACCCGTGTGACTGTACCATAAAAACACTACACTACATTAACACAAAATAAAATAAAAAACACTACATATACACATACCCCTACACAGCCCCCCTCCCCTCCCCAATAAAAATGAAAACGTCTGGTACGCCACTGTTTTCAAAATGGAGCCTCCAGCTGTTGCAAAACAACTCCCAGTATTGCCGGACAGCCGTTGACTGTCCAGGCATGCTGGGAGTTTTGCAACAGCTGGAGGCACCCTGTTTGGGAATCACTGGCGTAGAATACCCCTATGTCCACCCCTATGCAAATCCCTTATTCAGGCCTCAAATGCGCATGGCACTCTCACTTTGGAGCCCTGTCGTATTTCAAGGCAACAGTTTAGGGCCACATATGGGGTATCGCCGTACTCGGGAGAAATTGCCTAACAAATTTTGGGGGGCTTTTTCTCCTTTCACCCCTTATGAAAAGGTGAAGTTGGGGTCTACACCAGCATGTTAGTGTAAAAAAATTAATTTTTTACACTAACATGCTGGTGTTGCCCCATACTTTTCAATTTGACAAGAGGTAAAAGGGAAAAAAGCCCCCCAAAATTTGTAATGCAATTTCTCCCGACTACGGAGATACCCCATATGTGGGCACAAAGTGCTCTGAGGGCGCACAACAAGGCCCAGAAGGGAGAGTGCGCCATGTACATTTGAGGTGATTTGCACAGGGGTGGCTGATTGTTACAGCGGTTTTGACAAACGCAAAAAAAAACAAAAAAACACATGTGACCCCATTTCGGAAACTACACCCCTCACGGAATGTAATGAGGGGTGCAGTGAGAAGTGAGCATTTACACCCCACTGGTGTCTGACAGATCTTTGGAACAGTGGGCTGTGCAAATAAAAAATTTTGTACAGCCCACTGTTCCAAAGATCTGACAGACACCAGTGGGGGGTAAATGCTCACTAGACCCCTTAAGGAACGTAACAAGGGGTACAGTTTCCAAAATGGTATGCCATGTGGGGGTTATTTTGCTGTCCTGGCACCATAGGGGCTTCCTAAATGCTACATGCCCCCCGAGCAAAATTTGCTCTCAAAAAGCCAAATATGACTCCTTCTCTTCTGAGCATTGGTGTTTGCCCGTAGTGCGCTTCAGGTCAACTTATGGGGTACCTCCATACTCAGAAGAGATGGGGTTACAAATTTTGGGGGGTATTTTCTGCTATTAACCCTTGCAAAAATGTGAAATTTGAGGGGGGAAACACACATTTTAGTGAAATTTTTTTTTTTTTTTACGTATGCAAAAGTCATGAAACCCATGTGGGGTATTAAGGCTCACTTTATTCCTTGTTATGTTCCTCATGGGGTCTAGTTTCCAAAATGGTATGCCATGTGGGTATTTTTTGCTGTCCTGGCACCATAGGGGCTTCCTAAATGCTACATGCCCCCCGAGCAAAATTTGCTCTCAAAAAGCCAAATATGACTCCTTCTCTTCTGAGCATTGGAGTTTGCCCGTAGTGCGCTTCAGGTCAACTTATGGGGTACCTCCATACTCAGAAAAGATGGGGTTACAAATTTTGGGGGGTATTTTCTGCTATTAACCCTTGCATAAATGTGAAATTTGGGGGGAAACACACATTTTAGTGAATTTTTGTAAAATTTTTTTTTACATATGCAAAAGTCGTGAAACACCTGTGGGGTATTAAGGCTCACTTTATTCCTTGTTACGTTCCTCAAGGGGTCTAGTTTCCAAAATGGTATGCCATGTGTTTTTTTTTTCCTGTTCTGGCACCATAGGGGCTTCCTAAATGCAACATGCCCCCCAAAAACCATTTCAGAAAAACGTACTCTCCAAAATCCCCTTGTCGCTCCTTCGCTTCTGAGCCCTTTACTGCGCCCGCAGAACACTTTACATAGACATATGAGGTATATGTTTACTCGAGAGAAATTGGGCTACAAATATAAGTAGATATTTTCTCCTTTTACCCCTTGTAAAAATTCAAAAATTGGGTCTACAAGAACATGCGAGTGTAAAAAATTAAGATTGTGAATTCTCTCCTTCACTTTGCTGCTATTCCTGTGAAACACCTAAAGGTTTAAAATGCTGACTGAATGTCATTTTGAATACTTTGTGGGGTGCAGTTTTTATAATGGGGTCATTTGTGGGGTATTTCTAAAATGAAGACCCTTCAAATCCACTTCAAACCTGAACTGGTCCCTGAAAAATGGTGATTTTGGAAATTTTGTGAAAAATTGGAAAATTGCTGCTGAACTTTGAAGCCCTCTGGTGTCTTCCAAAAGTAAAAACATGTCAATTTTATGATGCAAACATAAAGTAGACATATTGGGGGATATTTATCAAAGTTGTCTATGTCCCGCATCAATATAGACCAAACTACAGAGGGTTTGGCTGGTCTATTGTGCACCTAATTTATCAAATGGCGCACAGCTCTTGATAAATTCTGTGCACAGACTGCATGATCTATGCTTTAGTCTATATTTAAACCTGCTCCAACATGGTCCGACATTTCGGCGTACTTTCAGCCTATGCGACTTGTCGCTGATAAGTCGCTTTTGATAAATTCAGCACCAATGCATTTTTCAATGCATTTCAGTCTAAAATAGACTTGCATGCATCATGTTCTAAAAATCCTCTAGAGCAAAAGTCGCAGAAAAGTCGCACATATTTAGACTGCGACTTTCTGTGCGACAAATTTAGACAAGAAAAACCAGTCTAAATCCTTTGATAAATCTCCCCCTTTGTATATGTGAATAAAAAAATATATATATTTGGAATATCCATTTTCCTTACAAGCAGAGAGCTTCAAAGTTCAAAAAATGCTACATTTTCAATTTTTTCATCAAATTTTGGAATTTTTCACTAAGAAACGATGCAAGTATCGACAAAATTTTACCAATAACATAAAGTAGAATATGTCACGAAAAAACATTCTCGGAATCAGAATGATAGGTAAAAGCATCCCAGAGTTATTAATGCTTAAAGTGACAGTGGTCAGATGTTCAAAAAACGCTCTGGTCCTAAGGTGTAAAATGGCTTGGTCCTTAAGGGGTTAAAGGGGTACTCCGGTGAAAACCTTTTTTTTTTTATTTTAATTTTTAAATCAACTGGTGCCAGAACGTTAAACAGATTTGTAATTGACTTCTATTTAACCCCTTAAGGACCAAGCCCATTTTGACATTAAAAGGGTACTCAGGTGGAAACCTTTTTTTTTATTTATTTTTTTTTTTTTTAAATAAACTGGTGCCAGAAAGTTAAACAGATTTGTAAATTACTTCTATTAAAAAAATCTTAATCCTTTTAGTACTTTTCAGCAGCTGTATTCTACAGAGGAAATTCTTTACTTTTTGAATTTCTTTTTTGTGTTGTCCACAGTGCTCTCTGCTGACACCTCTGTCCATGTCAGGAACTGTCCAGAGCAGCTTAGGTTTGCTATGGATATTTTCTCCTGATACGGGCATCAGGTGTCAGCAGAGAGCACAGTGGACAAGACAAAAAATAAATTCAAAAAAATAACTATTTTCCTTTGTAGAAAACAGCTGCTAAAAAGTACTGAAAGGATTAAGATTTTTTAATAGAAGTAATTTACAAATCTGAAAATATATTAAAAAAAAAAAATGTGGGAGCTCAACGTAAAAAGAGAAAACCTATACCGAGGATACTGCGTTGCACATACCCACATGGGCCAAGAAAGAGTACTAATAGTGTAAAAAGGGGAGGCAGTCCTGCTAGGCTAGGTCAGAGTAAAAGTTATAAGGTCAAAAATTAGGAGAAAGAGAGAGAGAAAAAAGAAAACGTGTCTAAAATAGCATAAAATGATAACATTTATTTGGAAAAATGATGTGAGGTCTGCGGCAGGGCCCTTGTCGCAGACTGGTCACTAGATAAAAATGGTTACAATGGTATAAAATGCTAAAAATATAAAATATGCACAGTGGAATTGCACTTCAACAATTGGACAATGAGACAATGAAAATGGGGCAATGGGACAGTGCAAACAGTATCTGTTTAGTTATACTGTAAAGTCATATTATAGGAGCCAGGATTAATCCAGATGAAAGTACATAGCAAAAAAGTTGATAATCCAATGAGGCAAATTTTCGGTAGCTCTGGAGCCTCCCAGATTTGGGCCCACTATAAACGTTTTTAGGTGCAGAGATACAGGCGATACCCCGACGGCACAGGGACTGAATGCAAGAGGGCAATCGCTATACAGTTCAGGCACTTAGTGCCTCTTACCGGCTACAGTGTGCACAGTCAGGCTCCCCTTTTTACACTAATTTACAAATCTATTTAACTTTCTGGCACCAGTTCATTTAAAAAAAAAAAAAAGTTTTCCACCAGAGTACCCCTTTAAGGACCAGGCCAATTTTATTTTTGCTTTTTTGTTTTTTCCTCCTTGTCTTCTAAAAATCGTAACTCTTTTATATTTTCATCACAGACTAGTATGAGGGCTTGTTTTTTGCGCAACCAGTTGTCCTGCGTAATGACATCACTCGTTTTACCATAACATGTATGGCTTAACAAAAAATACTATATGTGTGGGGAAATTAAAAAGAAAACCGCAATTTTGCAAGTTTTGGAAGATTTCGTTTCCACGCCGTACAATTTATGGTAAAAGTGACATGTGGTCTTTATTCTTTGGGTCAATACGATTAAAATGATACCCATGATTATATACGTTAAAATCCTTCTATTTTGATTGCCTATAACTTTTTCATTTTTCCGTATAAGCGGCTGTATGAGGGCGCATTTTTTGCGCCATGATCTGTACTTTTTATTGATACCACATTTTATTTTATTTATTAATTTTTTTTTAATAAAATGTGCCAAAAAAGCAGCAATTTTTTTTTTATTAATTTTTTTTTTTTTACCTTGATGCCGTTCACCGTACAGGATAATTAACATTATATTTTAATAGTTCGGACATTTACGCACACGGCGATACAAAATGTGTATTAATTATTGTTTTTTTTACACTTTGTGGTGGTAAAATGGGAAAAAAGGACATTTTACATTTTTATTGGAAGAAGGGATTTTTCTATTTTTTTTACACTTACTATTTTTACACTTTAAATAGTCCCATAGGGGACTATCTATAGCAATCCTTTGATTGCTAATACTGTTCAGTGCTATGCATAGGGCATAGCACTGATCAGTGTTATCGGTCATCTACTGCTCTGGTCTGCTCGATCTCCGACCAGAGCAGAAGACACCGGGAGAGTGGTTGAGGCAGGTGAGGGGACCTCCGGCTGCCATGCTGGATGATCTGATCCCCGCGGCAGTGCTGCGGGCGATCCGATCATCCATTTAAAGTACAACACTGCCGCAGATGCCGTGATCTGGATTGATCACGGCATCTGAGGGGTTAATGGCGGACATCCGTGCAATCGCGGATGTCCGCCATTACTGGCGGGTCCCTGGCTGCTGATAGCAGCCTGGACCAGCCGCGCATGACGCGAGCACCGGTCCGGTGCTCGTGGTCATGACTGAGCGTAAATGTACACCCCATGGTGCGTTAAGTACCACAGCACCATGACGGACATTTACGTCCATTGTCATAAGGGGTTAAAGTACATTTATTTTCTGTCTGACCACAGTGCTCTCTGCTGAAACCTCTGTCCATGTCAGGAACTGTCCAGAGCAAGAGCAAATCCCCATTACAAACCTATCCTGCTCTGGACAATTCCTGACATGGACAGAGGTGTCAGCAGAGAGCACTGTGGTCAGACAGAAAATAAATGTAAAAATAAGAGAACTTCCTGTGGAGCATACAGCAGCTGATAAGTACTGGAAGGGTTAAGGTTTTTAAATAGAAATCATTTACAAATCTGTTTAACGTTCTGGCACCAGTTGATTTAAAAAAAAATTTTGTTTTTCACCGGAATGCCCCTTTAAAACAAGACTTACTTAAGTGGATATTACAGGATCTAGAAAAGGTATTTATGCAGAGAATGGGTCAGATCTCTGTATTTTTTTGCACCAATACACAATTAAACCTGACATAACCTAAAAGGCAAACCTATACATTAGTCTTGCCCAAGTCATGATAACTCTTGTCCTGAAGACCTTCCCCTAGGAGATGTCATATGAGGAATCGTGTGTGGCAGCAGTCATTATATCGGTGCAATACAGCAGTGTTTTCCTAACAGTGTGTCTCCAGCTGTTGCAAAACTACAACTCCCAGTATGCCCGAACAGCCTTTGGCTGTTCGGGCATGCTGGGAGTTGTAGTTTTGCAACAGCTGGAGACACACTGTTTGGAAAACACTGCACTAAAGAAGCATAAGAAGCATCCCGTACAAGTGCAATAGTTGCGCTTTAAGGGTGCGTTCACACAGAGTAACTCAAGAGGAATTTACTCGAGTAATTCCTCTTGAATTCTCTGCTCCAAATTAATGCACATCCCCTCTGCCCATTGACTTTAATGTTTTTGTCCGCTGTCCTGTTCACACTGCGGAAATTCTGCTAGCGGAATTCCGACGCTGAATTCCGTTCCGCTTGAAGAAAGAGCATGTTCATTCTTCAAGCGGAATCCGCTAGCAGAAATCAATTGAAGTCAGTGGAAAAAAAAATTCCGCCCGACATCTTTTTCGCATGGAGTTTGCGCGGAAATTGCTGAAAAACCCTTCACTTCTTTCTCCCCCATTTCCGCGCGAAATTCCGTGCGCAATTATTTTGTGCAAATTTCGCACTAATTTTGTGCGAAAATAAAAAAAACATTTTCCGCTCGTAAAGTTTTCTGCGTTAATTCCTCTTGATTTACTCCGTGTGAACGCACCCTAGATGTGAATGAGAACAAAGCCACTTGTGTAGCTATCACATCACTTTTCCCATGATTGTTATTACTATGTGACTCAAGGTGAGAACGTTTGTATGACTTGAAATGCATGAATGCGGCGCCACCTTGAGATTCTATTGCCATAGTCATCTATGTGTTTTTGTGTTTTAATAAAATGTGAAATCTGTATTCTATATGTGACTATGCCATCTCTTTTTTTGTTGTTTGTTTTTAGCACTGGCTGGAGTTTACTAAAGGGATTGCCAAACAGATGAGAGGTAAAATAGAATGGGCTTGACATATGTGTTCTTATGTGTCTGGTACATTACCATATATCCCTTGTAAAACACATTCAGGACCTGTACAGAACTCAGCCTGTGGTGGTCCACTGGTGATAATGTGGGAGATTTATCAAAACTGTCCAAAAGAAAAGTTGCTGAGTTGCCCATAGCAACCAATCAGATCGCTTCTTTCTTTCTTCACAGGTCTTTTCATAAATTAAAGAAGTGATGTGATTGGTTGCTATGGGCAACTCAGCAACTTTTCCTCTGGACAGGTTTTTATAAATCTCCCCCCAATGTGTGTCTGGGGCTACAGAGTAGGGCATAGGATGCATTGCCTTCCCTCGGTTAAAGGGGTACTCCGCCCCTAGACATCTTATCCTCTATCCAAAGGATAGGGGATAAGATCTCAGATCGCCGGGGTCCCGCTGCTGGGGACCCCGGGGATCGCCACTGCAGCACCCCGCTATCATTACTGCGCAGAGCGAGTTCGCTCTGCACGTAATGACGGTCAATACAGGGGCCGGAGCATCGTTACGTCACGGCTCCGCCCCTCGTGACGTCACGGCCCGCCCCCGTCAATACAAGTCTATGGGAAGGGGGCGTGGCGGTCGTCATGCCCCCTGCCACAGACTTGCATTAAGGGGACGGGCCGTGATGTCATGAGGGGCGGAGCCATGATGTCACGCTGCTCCGGCCCCTTTATCGCCCGTCATTACGTGCAGAGCGAACTCGCTCTGTGCAGTAATGATGGCGGGGTGCCGCAGCGGCGATCCCCGGGGTCCCCAGCAGCGGGACCGCGGCGATCTAACATCTTATCCCCTATCCTTTGGATAGGGGATAAGATGCCAGGGGCGGAGTACCCCTTTAATGCTTAGACTGTAAAGCTCCTTAATATTTCACTGAGTGTGCTATCGAACCACACATAATAGAAGACATCTGAGGGAATAAAAGGACTGTAGACTGTGTAGAAAAAAAACAATAAGCTAAGCCCAAGGTGTATTTTATTATTCTTTTATTTATTTTATTTTATTTTTTTTTCCTTTTTTTTTCTTCTTTTAAATATTTTATTTTGCAAATTATATTATACATTTTAACTAATGCATTTGTTACATAAATATTGTTTATAAAAATCCATAGGACCATATCCAATACATCAAATTTGCAGAAAAAAGAAAGCATAGAACTACTTATTTTCCCCCTCTATCAATTTTATTATTCTTTATTTACTATACATTAAAAACTTCTTTTGTGATCAATACAAAAACTGGCACCCCAATATGACAAAAGACTGAAGCTTTCAGGGAAGACTTTAACCCCTTAATGACAATGGACGTAAATGTATGTCATGGTACCGTGGTACTTAACGCACCATGACGTACATTTACGCTCCGCCATGACCGCGTGCATTGGACCGGTGTTCGCGTCATGCGAGGCAGTTCTCGGCTGCTATCAGCAGCTAGGGGCCCGCGATGTTTGCCATTAACCCCTCAGATGCCGTGATCGATACAATACATAGGGATCCAATCATAATGGTGGACGGAGGTCCCCTCACCTGCCTCCGTCCGTCTCCAGGGGTCTTCTGCTCTGGTCTGAGATCGAGCAGACCAGAACAGAAGATCACCGATAGCCCTATGCATAGCACTGAACAGCATTAGCAATCAAATGATTGCTATAAATAGTCCCCTATGGGGACATAAAAAGTGTAAAAAAAAATAAAAATAAGTAAAAAAAATGTAAAAAGAAAAGTTAGAGTACCTGTCATCAACAAAAACTTTTAATATGTTGTTCATAATCATTAATGAAGACATATTGTAATATATCTTCATAAAAAATATTAATATTTATATCAGTTTTTTCATTTTATACTTTTGGCCACTAGGGGTCTCTCTTCTATGCCTGGTCTGCAGGCAGCTTCCTAAGCTTTTCATAGTAAGTGTACAGCTTTTAGGACTAATGCTGAAAGGGCACTGGTCCTTCCACAGGAAGTTCAGTACTCTCAGCTCAGGACTCGCTCCCAGCCTGGAGCAGCACTGTGAGCTACAAGCCTGCACATGCCTCTCATATAACAGAGGCCAGTCACCTCCCCCCTGCTCTGTGTTCTCCCTGCCCCTCACCACACGTTATCTTATACATTGTATTATCTCACTGCACTCCCTGCTCTGTGCCCCCCCTTGACATTAATCTTAATTACTGCCTCTTATTAGCTGCTGAATACTACAGTGGAAATTATTTTCCGTTTGAAACACAGAGCTCTCTGCTGACATCATGAGCACGGTGTTCTCTGCTGACATCTCTGTCCATTTTAGAAACTGTCCAGAGTAAAAGGAAATCCCCATAGCAAACATATGCTGTTCTGGACAGTTCCTAAAATGGACAGAGATGTCAGCAGAGAGCACTGCGCTCATGATGTCAGCAGACAGCTCTGTGTTTCAAAAATAAAAGAATTTCCGCTGTAGTATTCAGCAGCTAATAAGTACAGGAAGGATTAAGATTTTATAATAGAAGTAATTTACAAATCTGTTTAACCCTCTGGCACCAGTTGATTTAAAAAAAAAAAAGTTTTTCACCGGAGTACCCCTTTAACCCCTTAAGGACGCAGGACGTAAATGTATGTCCTGGTGCGGTGGCACTTAACGCACCAGGACGTACATTTACGTCCTGTGCATAACCGCGGGCATCGAAGCGATGCCCGTGTCATGCGCGGCTGATCCCGGCTGCTAATCGCAGCCAGGGACCCGCCTGCAATGGCCGACGCCAGCGATCTCACGGGCGTCCGCCATTAACCCCTCAGGTGCCGGGATACAGATCCCGGCATCTGCGGCAGTGCGCTGCTGCGGGGATCCGATCATCCGATCATTCAGAACGCCGCACGGAGGTCCCCTCACATTCCTGCTTCCGGCTCCCGGCATCTTCTGCTCTGGTCTGTGATCGAGCAGACCAGAACAGAAGATAGCCGATAACACTGATCTGTTCTATGTCCTATACATAGAACAGATCAGTATTAGCAACCATGGTATTGCTATGAATAGTCCCCTATGGGGACTATTCAAGTGTAAAAAAAAATGTAAATAAATGTAAAAGTAAAAAAAAGTGAAAAATCCCCTCCCCCAATAAAAAAGTAAAACGTCCGTTTTTTCCTATTTTACCCCCAAAAAGCGTAAAAAATAAATTTTATAGACATATTTGGTATTGCCGCGTGCGTAAATGTCCGAACTATTAAAATAAAATGTTAATGATCGCGTACGGTGAACGGCGTGAACGTAAAAAAAAAAAGGCCAAAATTGCTACTTTTTTAATACAATTTATAAAAAAAAATTATTAAAAATGTATTAAAAGTTTTTCATATGAAATGTGGTATCAAAAAAAAGTACAGATCATGGCGCAAAAAATGAGCCCTCACACCGCCGCTTATACGGAAAAATAAAAAAGTTATAGGTCATCAAAATAAAGGAATTATAAACGTACTAATTTGGTTTAAAAGTTTGTGATTTTTATAAGCACAACAATAATATAAAAGTATGTAATAATGGGTATCATTTTAATCGTATTGACCCTCAGAATAAAGAACACACATCATTTTTACCGTAAATTGTACGGCGTGAAAACGAAACCTTCCAAAATTAGTAAAATTGCGTTTTTCTTTTTAATTTCCCCACAAAAATAGTGTTTTTTGGTTGCGCCATACATTTTCTGATATAATGAGTGATGTCATTACAAAGGACAACTGGTCATGCAAAAAACAAGCCCTCATACTAGTCTGTGGATGAAAATATAAAAGAGTTATGATTTTTAGAAGGCGAGGAGGAAAAGACTGAAAAGAACTAGACAACTTTCTCTGTAGTAAACAGCAGCTGATAAGTAACTTACAAATCTGTTTAACTTTCTGGCACCAGTTGATTTGAAAACATTTGTTTTCCAACGGAGTAACCCTTTAATGTTATTGCTGACTGAAGTGTGTATATATGTAGCTCTTAACCACTTGTCCTAAGCAGTCTGCGATTAACTCTGCTTGGCCATTCTAAAATGGCCTTGAAGACTATGATAATAAAATGGCCTTGTATGCCACTGCTAGAGCGGAAAGGTGGCTGTCACTGACAGCAGGGCTCTCCAGAGAGAAGGCAGGGACAGTGTATTACCATCCTTGACCTCCCAATTGCTGCATACATAGCGGTCAATGAGTGCTGTGTATACAGCTTAGCAGGAAGCAATACTACTTCCTGGCCAGGTGATCATTTGATCTCCAATAACCGGTACATGCAGGAGCTGTTGGGTCAACCCTGTAGAGAGTGTCAGGGTGCTGCATTTACTCTGTAAGGCTATGTTCATACGGTGGACTTACTGAGTCCCATTGTTTTCAATTAGATTCTGGCGCACTGTGCGCATGGTCGAATTTCTGCGGTAGATGATTCTGCTGCAGAAATCCTGATTCCGCTATCCACAGAAGAAATAGACATGTCTATCCGTTCTACAGATTCCGCTCAAAAATGCATTGCCGTCTATGAGATGGTGCAATTTCCGAGTGATCCTAGCGCCCACTGGAAAATTGTACTGTGCATAATGTCCACCTGCGTTTTCCAGCTGGACATTCCGCACATTTATGGCTATGTGAAAATGGCCTAACTGGGGCTACTATGTCAGCCTATGTTACAGGAAAAATAAAAAATTAATGATTTTAATGACAAAATGCCCGCCAAAGGTGTTGTTAAACAAAACATTGTAAAACAAAGTATGTAAATATGTAAACGTTAAAAAAATTAAAATAAGTAAATCAATCAATCAATAAATATAAGAAAAAAAAATAAAATCCCAAACCATGCCCCCTAGCCCTGCCCCCATATATGCTATATAGTAATGACCCTAACAGTAAGGGTATGCATATACAGTGGGGATAAAATGTTTGGTCACCCCAGGTAAAAATTTGTATTAATTTGCATAAAGAAGCCAAGGAAAGATGGAAAAATCTCCAAAATGCATCAAATTACAGATTAGACATTCTTATAATATGTCAACCAAAGTTAGATTTTGTTTCCATCATTTACACTTTCAATATAACAGAAAACAAAAAAATGGCATCTGCAAAAGTTTGGGCAACCTACAGAATTTATAGCATGCACTGCCCCCTTTGCAAAGCTGAGACCTGCCAGTGTCATGGATTGTTCTCAATCATCATCTGGGAAGACCAGGTGATGTCAATCTCAAAGGTTTTAAATGCCCAGACTCATCTGACCTTCCCCCAACAGTCAGCACCATGGGTTCTTCTAAGCTGTTGTCTAGAAATCTGAAACTGAAAATAGTTGATGCTCACAAAGCTGGAGAAGGCTATAAGAAGATAGCAAAGCATTTTCAGATGTCAATATCCTCTGTTCGGAATGAAATTAAGAAATGGCAGTCATCAGGAACAGTGGAAGTTAAAGCAAGATCTGGAAGACCAAGAAAAATATCAGACAGAACAGCTCACAGGATTGTGAGAAAAACAATTCAAAACCCACATTTGACTGCACAATCCCTCCAGAAAGATCTGGCAGACACTGGAGTTGTGATACACTATTCCACTATAAAGAGATACTTGTACAAATATGGTCTTCATAGAAGAGTCATCAGAAGAAAACCTCTTCTACGCCCTCACAACAAAAATCAGCGTTTGAACTTTGCAAATGAACATATAGACAAACCTGATGCATTTTGGGAACAAGTTCTGTGGACCGATGTGGTTAAAATTGAACTTTTTGGCCGGAATGAGCAAAGGTACATTTTGATAAGAAGGGGCACAGAATTTAATGAAAAGAACCTCTGTCCAACTGTTAAGCATGGGGGTGGATCAATCATGTTTTGGGGTTGTATTGCAGCCAGTGGCACTGGGAACATCTCACGAGTAGAAGGAAAAACGGATTCAATAAAATTTCAGCAAATTTTGGATGCTAACCTGATGCCATCTGTGTAAAAGCTGAAGTTAAAGAGAGGATGGCTTCTACAAATGGATAATGATCCTAAACACACATTGAAATCCATGGGGGATTACATCAAGAGGCGTAAACTGAAGGTTTTGCCATGGCCTCCACAATCTCCTGACCTCAAAATTATTGAAAATCTATGGATAGACCTTAAAAGAGCAGTGCGTGACAGACAGCCCAGAAATCTCAAAGAACTGGAAGACTTTTGTAAGGAAGAATGGGCAAAGATACTTCAAACAAGAATTGAAAGACTCTTGGCTGGCTACAAAAAGCGTTTACAAGCTGTGATACTTGCCAAAGGGGGCAGTACAAGATATTAACTCTGCAGGGCACCCAAACTTTTGCAGACGCCATTTTATTGTTTTCTGTTATTTTGAAAGTGTAAATGATGGAAATAAAATCTAACTTTTTTGACATTATAAAAATGTCTAATCTGTAATTTGATGCCTTTTGGAGATTTTTCCATCTTTCCTTGGCTTCTTTATGCACATTAATACAAATTTTTACCTGGGGTGCCCAAACTTTTGATCCCCACTGTAATTGCAGCAGATGGTAAATATAATTGTTGGATGAGGTAGTCAGACTGTATTACTAACCTCCTTATGTTCATTACATGGCAATCTCCAGCTCGCCCTCCCTTTATCCTCTGCTTTCGGGTGAAGTTCTATCCTCCAGATCCAGCAGCTCTAAAGGAAGAAATCACCAGGTGAGTGACATGCTTGCTTGTTATCATCCTTTCACATGTTTAAAGATGATGTATGCTGTGACCTTCCTGGAAGTCTGACATAGGGTCTTCCCAGCCCACCATTGCTGTACTTTCTGAACAGGAACTGTATACATAGGAACATAGAATGTGTTTGCAGATAAGAACCATTTGGCCCATCTAGTCTGCCCAATAATCTGAATCCTATTAATAGTCCATGGCCCTATCTTATATGAAGGATAGCCTTATGCCTATCCCATGCATGCTTAAACTCCTTCACTGTATTTGCTGCTACCACTTCTGCAGGAAGGCTATTCCATGCATCCACAACTCTCTCAGTAAAGTAATACTTCCTGATATTACTTTTAAACCTTTGCCCCTCTAATTTAAAACTATGTCTTCTTGTTGTAGTTTTTCTTCTTTTAAAATTTTTTTCCTCCTTTACCGTGTTGATTTCCTTTATGTATTTAAAAGTCTCTATCATATCCCCTCTGTCTCGTCTTTCTTTCAAGCTATATATGTTAAGGTCCTTTAACCATTCCTGGCAAGTTTTATCCTGCAATCCATGTACTAGTTTAGTAGCTCTTCTCAGAACTCTCTCTAGAATATGTATATCCTTCTGGAAATACGGTCTCCAGTACTGCGCACAATACTCCAAGTGAGGTCTCACCAGTGTTCTGTACAGCAGCATGAGCATTTCTCTCTTTCTACTGCTTATACCTCTCCCTATACCTTCAAGTATTCTGCTAGCATTTCCTGCTGCTCTTTTACATTGTCTGCGGGGGACCAGATCCTAATACATCTTATTCCCTATCCAAAGGATAGAGGATAATATGTATGATCGCGGGGGTCCCGCCACTGGGGACCCCCGCAATCTGTCATTACGCACCCACCTTTTTGAGCTCTCCGCAGCGCTGGAGGCTCCGTGTGTGTAGCGTGATGACCACGGGGCCGGAGTATCGTGATGTCTTGACTCCGCCCCTGTGTGACGTCATCCCCCGTCAATGCAAATCTATGGGAGGGGGTGAGCTGGCCGTGACGCCCCTCCCATAGACTTGCATTGAGGGGGCGGAGCTTGACATCACACGGGGGTGGAGTCGTGACGTCACACAATACTCCAGCCCCGTAGTTGTCATGCTACACACTCGGAGCCTCCAGCGCTGCGGAGAGCTCACAAAGGTGGGTGTGCAATGACAGATTTCAGAGGTCCCCAGTGGCGGGACTCCCGCGATCATACATCTTATCCCCTATCCTTTGGATAGGGGATAAGATGTATTAGGGTCGGAGTACCCCTTCAAGTTTTCTGAAATAATTACTCCTAAATCCCTTTCCTCAGATACTGAGGTCAGGACTGTGTCAAATATTCTATATTCTGCCTGACGGTTTTTACTCCCCAGGTGCATTATCTTGCACTTATCTGCATTAAATTTCAGTTGCCAGAGTTCTGACCATTCTTCTAGTTTGCCTAAATCTTTTTCCATTTGGCATATCCCTCCAGGAACATCAACCCTGTTACATATCTTTGTGTCATCAGCAAAAAGAAACACCTTACCATCGAGACCTTTTGCGATATTACTAATGAAGATATTAAACAAAATTGTTCCCAGTACAGATCCCTGAGATACCCCACTGGTAACAAGACCTTGCTCTAAATATTCTCCTTTGACTACAACCCTCTGTTGTCTGTCACTCAGCCACTGCTTAATCCACTCAACAATATGGGAGTCCAAGCTCAAAGACTGTAGTTTATTGATAAGTCTTCTATGTGGGACAGTGTTAAAAGCCTTACTAAAATCTAGATATGCAATGTCTACTGCCCCTCCGGGGCACCCAATAAAAAATCTATAAGATTTGTTTGACACGATCTCCCTGAAGTAAACCCATGTTGTTTTTCATCTTGCAATCCATGGGATTTGAGATGTTCCACAATCCTATCCTTTAGTAGGGTTTCCATCAATTTCCCCACTATTGATGTCAGACTAACTGGCCTATAGTTGCTTGATTCCTCCCTACTACCTTTCTTGTGAATGGGCATGACATTCTGGGACGACTCCTGTTACCAGTTATTGGTTAAATAAATCTGTTAACGGTTTTGCTAGCTCACCACTAAGCTCTTTTAATAATTTTGGGTGTATTCCATCAGGCCCCTGTGACTTATTTGTCTTAACTTTAGACAGCAAACGTAGAACCTCTTCCTCTGTAAAGACACATGCATCAAACAATTCATTAGTCTTCCTCCCTAATGGAGGTTCTTTTCCTTCTTTTTCTTCTGTAAAAACTAAACAGAAGTATTCATTTAGGCAGTCCGCTAGCCCTTTATTCTCTTATACATTCCTTCCTTGTCTTAATTTTGCTTTTTTCAGTTAAATATCTGAAGAATGTCTTATCCCCTTTTTTCACAGACTGAGCTAGTTTTTCTTCTGCTTGCATTTTAGAAGATCTTATAACTTGCTTGGCCTCTTTCTGCCTAATTTTGCAGATTTCAATATCTTCATTGCTCTGTTTTTTTTTATAGTTACTAGATGCTAGCTTTTAGTTTTTTTTATGATTTTGGCCACTTCTGCTGATTACCACAGTGGTTTCTTCCTTTTTCTTATTTTACTGACAAGTTTAATGCAATTTTCTTTTGCCTTCAATAATGCATCTTTTAAGTAGTCCCATTTCTCCTGGACTCCATGTAATCCGTTCCAGTCTGATAGGAACTCATTAATGCCTAATCTAATTTTTGAAAAGTAGTTTTTTCTAAAATCCAAAACTTTTGTTTTTGTGTGGTTTGAATCCTTCACTGTTCTTATATTAAACCACACTGACTGGTGATCACTACATCCCAAGCTTTCACCTACAGTAACATCATATACCAAATCCCCATTTGTGAATACCTGGCTCCTCAACCACTTGTTGTAGAGATGATCCCAGTAGGGAATTTAGAATATCTGTACTCCTGGCAGAACTAGCTATTTAGGTTTCCCAGTTTATATCCGGAAGATTGACGTCTCCCATAATGATAACTTCTCCTTTCATTGTCATTTTAGCTATGTCCCCAACTAGTAGATCATCTAATTCTCAAACTTGGCCAGGTGGTCTATATGTCACACCTACACGAGTTACTACATGAATACCAAACTGCAACGTAACCCAAACTGACTATGTTTTTCTCACTAACTTGTATTAGGTTAGATTTTATGCTATCTTTCACATACATGGCCACCCCTCCCCCTTTCTTGCCTTCTCTGTATAAAGAGTATCCTGGTATGGTTATGTCCCAGTCATTACTTTCATTTAACCATGTCTCAGTAACAGCCACTAAATTATTACTCTTTTGCCCCCCCCCCCCTCCTAGTTTAAATACCCCTTAGCAAATTCTTGGAATTGTTCACTGAGTTGCGTCTTTCTCTCAAGGGAACAAATGTAACCATCTTTATTTTTATTTTTTTTAAGGTATTTATAACTTTTGAGGAAGAATAAACAAAACATACAATGAACATGTAGCTCGAGCACAGATCTCCCCAATCCCCCACAATAAGGATAGTAGAGACAGGATACTAAAGCATCTCAGGAATGGAAAATTAAGTTGATCCGCACCCGAACAACCAACAAAGCAAAAGACAGACAAACAACAATCAGGCATACACACATACACCCGAAGCAACCCCCTACCTCACAGAGTTAGGGTATGTTCACACTGCGGAATCCCCACGGAATTCTGTGAGCGGAATTCCGCAAGTAAATTTCCACACAGTGAACGTTAGCATCTGTGTGAATGGGTCTTCCGCGAGACCCGTTCACACTGCGGAATTTCAGTGGCGGACAATTCCGCCGCTGAAATTGTTCAGCGCAAAGAAAGAACCTGTTCATTCTTTGCGCAGAAGTCCGCAAGCACTGCATAGCCGCCGGCTGCCAGGCTGAATCTCCACTCGCTGAATTCCGCGAGAGGAGATTCAGCTACAATTCCGCAGTGTGAACATACCCTTAGAGAGAAACAACGCATTACCCAGGAGAACTCACACGTTTCGGGGGCACCACAGTTTCACCTATCAGTAACCATGGCATACAGACTTTTTCAAATTTTTGGGGGGCATTTACGACTACTATAAAGAGTCCTATACATCGGTACATATTTATTAACCAGATTGAACCATTGCGCAATGGGAGGAGGAGAGGTATCCTTCCATGCCATGATCAGGACCTTACGGGCACAGAACAAGAAAAACCGAATGAGTAGGCGCCTATGGGAGCCTGAGGCCAGATCATTAATAACACCTAACAGACATACAACAGGCGAAAACACAAAGGGAAACTCTAAGTGATCTGTCAAGAACTCCATCACCTCTCTCCAAAAGGGTTCCACACAAGGACAGCTCCACATAGTGTTTAGAAGAGAGCCCACATCCGTGCATCCCCTAAAACAAGAATCTGAAGCAGAAACCCCCAATACGGAACAGCTTGACTGGAGTCTAATATAGATGTAGGATCAGTCTAGCTTGGATAAGCAAGTCCCTAGCACTGACCACCGTAGGGTAATAGGTTTTAGGAAGTTCCCTCCACTGGTCCTCTGACAGATCAGGGATATCAGTCACCCACTTTACAAAAGCCAACCTAAACGGGTCAGGGCCCACAGATTGAAGTAATGCATATGCCTGAGTCAGAGGTTTGGAAAGGTGAGTGGTACCCAGAAGTAGCTCCACCTTCGAAAAAGCTGGAGTCACATCAAGAGAGCCAAATTGCGCCTCAGCTGGAAGTACCGTAATTGAGCACTTTGCGGGCGATTAAAGCGGTCTCAGAGAAAGAGGGGAAAGAAGGAAATTCCCCAAACAAATGCATAATGAACTTGGCTCCATGATCACTCTAGAAGCCGGCAGCCTCCAACTCCTGTAGGTGCTCAAAATGAGGGTTCCCCCACAGAGGTTCTCTAGGAGACATCACCGGCAATGGGAAGTGTCTGGAGACCACCGACCACACCTCAGCCACAGTTTGAATAGGGGCCAACAACCTAGAATTAGAAGTGTATTTGTAAAGGGTATTGGTCAAGGTTTCATAGGAACCCACGAGAGCTCTCGCAAGGGCAGTAGATGCATTTGCCAGATCCAGTTCGATCCACCAGGCAGCATACACCAATTGAAATGCTAAAAAATAATTGTACATGTTAGGAGCAGGTAAGCCGCCCAGCTGTTTAAGTGCCTGAAGCAGCGCCTGACCCAGTCATGGTGGTTTATCTTGCCAATAGAAGGATCTCAAGGTGCCACTCAGCTTAACAAAGTATTTCCTAGGAGGAATCCCCAGAGAAAGATGGAAGAGATATAAAAACTTAGGTA
This sequence comes from Hyla sarda, assembly GCF_029499605.1. Lineage (NCBI taxonomy): Eukaryota > Metazoa > Chordata > Amphibia > Anura > Hylidae > Hyla > Hyla sarda. Next base: position 93,527,161 of record NC_079192.1, read on the forward strand.
GGTATATAATTTTAAAGATATTAATCCTGACACCTAAGACAAGGAGGACCAGGCCTGTAGCTTGACTGACACCAACCACAAACCGGATCTAAGTTCAACCTTACATAGTCCCTTACACACGCAGTAACCTCCACTCCCAAATATCTAAATTGAGAAACTGTTTGCAACCCATTAGGAAGAGACGGAAGGGGGTCCGCAGCCACCGATCGAGGCATCAGAGAAGACTTAGCCCAATTAACCTTAAGACCGGAGAAAGAACTAAATTTGTTTAAGAGGACAAACAAGGCCCCCAGGGAGCCCTGAACATCAGCTAAATAAACCAGTGTGTCATCTGCGTACATGGAGACTTTCTCCTCTAAGAAGCCCTTACACACCCCCTGAATACAAGAGGACGATCTGATGGCCGTCGCTAGCGGATCTACTGCTAGGGCAAACAAAAAGGGAGACAGGGTGCAGCCCTGCCTTATACCTCTACCCAGCTGAAAGGACTCCGAGACCTCTAAATTGGTGCGCACTCTGGCTCTAGGGCTATCATAGACCCAATGACAGTATAAGAGCTGAGTTGTTTGAGTTCCCCCTAGTGGTGTACATGACATCTCTTACCAAAGGTAGAAGATCAGAGGAGGCATACGCCGAATCTATCCTGGAGAATGATTTATGTACCGCTGAGTAAAAGGAGAATAATGGGTCAGACGGATGCTTCCAACGCCAAACCTCCATCAGAGACAGTGCCGCATTAAGTCCAGGGGAGTCGGGATCCGCTGCACCAGTACGATCGACACTCCGATCTGGGACCGCATTAAAATCACCTATAAGGAGAACAGGCAGAGAGGGAAATGTAAGTAATTTGGATGTGACACAGTCTAAGACATCAACACGAAATGGAGGGGGGACAATCACAGACACTAAAAGAAAACTGAAGGCATGTAAGGAACATTGAAGAATCACAAACCTACCAAATTGGTCACAAGCTACTTGATCAATGACCAGGGAAAGAGATTTAGTCACCAAAATAGACATGCCCCTAGCAGAGGAATAATAAGTGGAATGATATCCCCTCGCTATCCAAGCCTGTTTCAGAGCAAGGATTTTCTGACCAGTAAGATGAGTTTCTTGTAAACAAATCAGGTGTGGGGACTGCTTCTTTACAATGTTTAGGCACAGATCCTGTTTAAATTTAGAGTTAAGGCCTCTAACATTCCAACTTACAATACGAAGTGACCCCATTATCAATGCATAAAATAACAACTTGCAGTAGGACCACCACTGGGCAGAGAACCCCCTCCTGCACATAAAAGCTCCTGAGTAGTTGTAACAGCGCACATAAAACATAATGCCACCATCTGAGGCGCTCAGGGAACAAACTCCCACCAACCCACTATACTATCTCCGTGGCCAACTCACTAGATATCCCTCTAATCAAGGAACCATAACCAGGGACATAGTCCATGAACTCTAAGGCTGGCCCTAACCACTAACCCAGCTCCCTATACTAACTAAAGAAATGGGAAGCATGAGATGACTTGCGATGATTCACCACAGGATCAATCCGGAGGAGCCACAGGAGGAGCAGCATCCACCCACTGCAGGGCCTCAACTGGAGACGTGAAGAAGCTGGCAGTCGCACTATCCACCACTCGAAGACGAGCCGGGAACAGCATGGCATAGCGATATCCCTTAGTGTGGAGTCGAAGGCGCACCTCAGTGAACTTGGTCCTTTGTTTACGTATCTCCACCGAGAAATCTGGATAAAAGGCAACTCTACTTCCACTACAGCGCACCTCTACTTTTATGCGTACAGCTCACGGGATTGTATCCCGAGCTTTGAAGTCTAGTAAATTCTAAGGTCTAGGAGGAGGCCTGCCCGGCACCCTATGTGCTCTTTCTACAGTGAAGTAAGGTGAGAAAGTATCAGTCGGCAGGATCTCTTTCAGCCACGACTCCAGAAACGCCTCAGGGTTTGATCCCTCTGCCTTCTCCAGAAGGCCCACCAGGCGAATATTGTTGCGCCGAAGTCTATTTTCCATGTCATCAGCACGGTCTAGGACAGTTTTTACTGTCACTGTAGAGAAGCCATTTGTTCCAGCAGGGGGTGAAGGGTATCCTCAACTGTAGAAACTCGACGTTCCACCTCCTCTGTACTTTTGCGCAGTTTTTGTGTCTCATGACGAATGATCACAAACTCCTGTCGCAGCTCATCCACCTTAGAGATGTTCATAGTCTGGCAGGAGGTAAAGGCCGTAAGCAACTCTGTGAACTCCTGATCCATCGAAGCAGCAGGACATGTAGCATGGTGCGGGGAGAAGCGCCTCTCAGGGCTAGAAGAGCCAGCAAACAGTGAAGGAGTCGGTTCAAGAGATTCTTGTCCCACCACCTCTGGAGGCCTAGAGAACTGGCTAAGGGCCTTGGCAGCATGAGCAGAGACCTTGGATGCCAAAAGCGTGGCAAGACAGGAGTCCCTTCTTGAGCGCCCGCTTGCCTGAGAGTGCGCCTCATCAGAAAAGGCCTCATCCTTCAAGGATAGTCTAGCAGCCTCAGCAGTATGTTTAGACTTCTTGGATTTGCCCCGCGGTCCACCCATAGTGACAATGCTTGGTATGGAGAACAGTCCAGAGGTAAGTATAAGATCTGCAGGAGACAGGCAGTAGACTGGAAGTAGTGCAGCAGCACCCTGCTTGCACCAGGATTTTCAGTCCCACAAGCTCCAGCAGCGTACACCGCCTGTGTATGAGATGTAGAAAAGTGGCCCCACAAACCGGAGCTGCAAGAAGAGCACTATAAGTCCCTGCAGCCCTCACAGTCAGGGTATGAGATGTAGAAGAGCAGCACCGTACTGTACATAAAAGGGACACTGTGGAGCTGGAAAGGGTGCAGAGACGCGCGACTAAACTAATATGGGGCATGGATCATCTTAGCTATGAGGAGCGATTAAAGGAGTTACAATTGTTTAGTCTTGAGAAGAGACGTTTAAGGGGGGATATGATAAACGTATATAAGTATATTAATGGCCCATACCAAAAATATGGAGAAAAACTGTTCCAGGTTAAACCCCCCCCAAAGGACGAGGGGGCACTCCCTCCGTCTGGAGAAGAAAAAGTTTTTAGTCTCAAGGGGCGACACGCCTTTACCCTGAGAACTGTGAACTTATGGAACAGTCTACCTCAGGAACTGGTCACAGCAGGAACAATTAACAGCTTTAAAACAGGATTAGATACATTCCTGGAACAAAATAACATTAATGCTTATGAAGAAATATAAAATCCCATCCCTTCCCCAATATCGCGTCACATCCCTACCCCTTAATTCCCTGGTTGAACTTGATGGACATATGTCTTTTTTCGACCGTACTAACTATGTAACTATGTATCAGGCACCCAAGAGGCCTGCAGCTCCCAGCAGCTCCACCAGCCACAGACAGCTAAAGGGATATTCAAGCTGCACTCCACAAATGCAGCTCTTGAGGGGGAGGCACCACAAGTCCCAGAAGCAGAGAATAACAAAGTTCAGCAGCAATATAGACAGGCACCCACTTCAGCTGCAAGCCAGGCTCCCAGCACTACAAGTCCCAGCAGTCCTCCTTTGGGCACAGGCAAGCAGATGCCAGATATAGCAGTGTGCAAGGTGGTCAGCCCTTTTTGCACTGCACCACAAGTCTCAGCAGGCCCCCCCCCCTGACAGGAGGTAGATGAAGGCCAGAGGATAGGGTACTGCAGCTGCTGTACAGAAGCAGGGATTCCCTGCACAGCACACAGAGACGGCCTTTCACTCAGCAGGGGCAGCGGGAGTCACCATGGCAACCTGAAGGCCACTCCCATGAAGCAGGGGATAATGGCCGCCGCTCCCCCATGCAAAGATACTATTCAGGCCCCGAGCCTGCGACCAGCCCTTCCCGGACCTCTCCGTGCCTCCTCCCGATACCTGCCATGCCTCACAGCGCTCCCGCAACTCCTCAGGGACCTCCACACCAGCTGATCTGCCACTGCAGCCACGTCGCTTCTCAATCTACGCCGCCAGCCACTCCCAGACCGCACCGGAACCAGCCCCACAGCCACCACGGACCCGGTATGCAGAACAGTGAGTGGGGTTCACAGGATTATAGGGTATTCAGGGTAATTAGAGCTGGGTCAGCAGTAGCACTGCAGAGAGCGACCGCTCAGCTCTCCTTCCAGGCAACGCCCCCTACAAACCATCTTTTTTGTACAGTTCCTTTCTATTCCAAGTAGAGCTATCATGACACAAAGCCAAATCCTTGCTCTTGACACCATTTACTAAGCCATAAGTTGAACTCCTTAATGTGCCTCTGCCTATCCTTCTGAACGTTATGCACAGGCAGAACTTCAGAAAATGAAACAGTGGATGCAAATCCTGTACATCATTACCAAGTGTGATAAGATTCCTTCACCTCTGAAACTTCATTACAAGCCATGTCATTTGTCAAGAACATCCACACCTTCTTCCTGCTTTGCTTGCTTAACAATATTAGGAATACGTCTTCTATCTCTTCTAGCAGTAGCACCAGGGAGACATCTCACAAAACCATTTTCCTTAAGCTCCACTCTTCTTATGATTGAATCACCCAGCAACATCTGCTTCATTTCAGACTTCACTTTATCTTTTTTGTGTGGCTTGGCTGCAGTCTTGCATACATTAGACATAGAAGTTGATGGTTCCTCACCCTCTGTGCTTGAGCCAATATCCATGTTGCCCTTACATTCTGAAAGTGCTGCAAATGAATTATGGAGAACCACAGACTGTGGGACATGTCTTCTATCCACAACTCTAAGTCTTCCAGAACCTACAGTAACCCATCTGCCATTTCTAGGGGTCCTCTGTGGCAATGGCATTGCAGCAGTCCCAGCCTGAGTTTCTTTAACCCCATAAGGACCAAGGGTGTACATGTATGCCCTGAGTCCGCTCCCCTTCTATAACACAGGGCCACATAGTGGGTCATGCCTGGCCTCTAACAACGTCCGGGACCCGGGGCACTGATCGCGGTGCCGCGCACTATAAACCCTTTAGACGCGGCATTCAAAGTTGATCGCTGCGTCTAAAGTGAAACTAAACTACCCCCGGCTAACCCCCTATGGGAGCTATAACATTGCAAAAAAAAAAAAGTGGAAAAAAAAAGTTAATAAAGATCATTTAACCCCTTCCCTAATAAAAGTTTGAATCACCCCCCTTTTCCCATTTAAAAAAAAAACCAGTGTAAATAAAAATAAACATGTGGTATCGCCACGTTCGGAAATGTCTGTATTATAAAAATATATAATTAATTAAACCGAACGGTCAATGGCGTACACGCAAAAAAAATTCCAAAGTTCAAAATAGTGTATTTTTGGTCACTTTTTATATCACGAAAAAATTATCAAAAAGTCCAATAAATACAAAAATGGTACTGCTAAAACTTCAGATAACGGTGCAAAAAATGAGCCCTCATACCGGCCTGTACACCAAAAAATAAAAACAGAAAACCCCCTGGTCCTTAAGGGGTTAACAAATAATTTAAACCTCTCAGACTTCAAAAATGCAATTTTCTGCTGCAGTAAGGAGAACTGCCTACAGATCTGACAGCATCCAAACCTCCAATAACTGGAACCTGAAATAAATGCACAACAATTCCTGCACTGAACCAAGCCTGACATTTTAAAGGGGTACTCCTGTGAAAAACTTTTTTTTTTTTTTTTTAAATCAACTGGTGCCAGAAAGTTAAACAGATTTGTAAATTACTTCTATTAAAAAATCTTAATCTTTCCAGTACTTTTTAGGGTCTGTATACTACAGAGGAACACAGAGCTCTCTGCTGACATCATGACCACAGTGCTCTCTGCTGACATCTCTGTCCATTTTAGGAACTGTCCAGAGCAGCATATGTTTGCTATGGGGATTTTCTCCTACTCGGGACAGTTCTTAAAATGGACAGAGATGTCAACAGAGAGCACTGTGGTCATGATGTCAGCAGAGAGCTCTGTGTTCCAAAGAGAAAACCATTTTCTCTGTAGTATTCAGCAGCTAATAAGTACTGGAAGAATTAAGATTTTTTAATAGATTTAATTTACAAATCTGTTTAACTTTCTGGCACCAGTTGATTTAAAGAATAAAGTTTTCCACGGGACTACCCCTTTAAAAAGGAGAAAATTAAAAAGATTGTATCCACCTCCAGCCTACCTCCTGACTATCTCTTGCAATATCTCTCCAATTCACTTAGAATAGCAGCTAATGAATTTGGCCAGCCAATGAGTCTGTGCATATATATATATATACACACACACCCTCACAGGCTCCTCCCCCAACAACAAATGTAACACCTCAATGAGCTATGCTCATTAGCAAACACCTGAACAAATTCCTTACCTGTTCTAAAGCAGTGGTCAGCAATAACACAGATGTTGCAGTTGAAAACTAAGGCCGGTATTTATCATTGTAGGTGTAAGTGAAGCATTTTTCACACCTTTTTTTTGTGTGCTGGTAATGTGTAGGAGCACCACAATTATTAAATGGTCACAGAGCATTTGATAAATTTTGTGCAGGTCACATTTTCAGAAATTTCTCTCTTCACATACACCAAAAAGCTAAGATAAGTCTGGGCTGATGTAGTTTTAGAGACTTTTCAGTGGCTTTGCACCTTTTTTGCACCTTTTCTCAAAAAGGCGCAGTTCATAAAACCCATTTGGCAATGTGTATTGCCAAAATCAGTGGATTACAACTCAAAATCAGCAGAAATTTGTAAACTAAAAGGTGCAAGAAAGGCGCAAATAAACGCTGCTTGCATTTTTTTTTGCACCTTTTGTAGACACAAAAAACTGTCTAAAGACGATGATGAATGTCGGCCTAAGTCTCCTGCAATATCTCTCCAATGCACTTAGAATAGCAGCACTTTCAATAAGCAGCTAATGAATTAGGCCAGCTAATGAGTCTGTGCATATATATACACACACTCTATCACAAGCTCCTCATCCAACAACAAATATAACACCTTAAGGTGTTCATTCTTTTTGCCGACACCGTACAGAATGCATAGCCGTCTATGAGACGGCCCATTCCTTTGCAGTCCTAGCACTTGCATATTATGCCAGCACAAGCACTCTCCAGAATGTCCGCATGGAGATTTTCGGTGCGTACATTGCGACTTGTGAACATAGTCTTACTGTGACCTTACTCCTTTAAACAGCCACTAAAACCAAAGTGGGCAACGTATAAGAGATTTGCAATCTATGAGAAGGTTTCCAAATTGTCGCAGAACTGCAGTAGTGTTCAATGGCCAAATATATACCTGTTGGTTATTTTATTGAAGAAGATTACAGTCAATGGCCCTGATTTACTAAGAGTGGTGTGTAGGTTTCTTTGTGGGTTTTAATTCCCCACATTTTCCGCTTTCCCTACATTTTGCGTTTTTTACACATGCTCTGATCTGTCTGGTTTTCCTCAGCTGAAACATTAGTAAATATGTTGTTTTTTTGTGAAAATGTCAGGAACACGCCCCATTTTGGTGACCACGCCCCCTTAATGGGGTTTTCTTAGTAAAATGGAGTTAGTCGTTTTTTTTTTTTTTCAATTCTGGTGCAAATTCTGGCACAGACAGAATTTCTGCCACAGTGCACCAGCATCTGGCTCACAACCTGACAACACATGTCGTGTTTGCAATAGTAAATGAGGACCAATCACACGTAGTGGATACTCTTCAGATTTGTTGTGGAGTTTCCCAGTTAACTTCTAGTCAAGATCTGCAGCAAATTTTCAACAAATCTGCAGCATATCTGTCAGGTGTAACTTTAGACCATAGTTGGCAAACTTGCCTGCAAATTCTGATGGTAGGTAGACAGCTAGAGTTGATCTAGGTGATCAGTGCCTGTTTGCTGAGCCTTCACAAGGCTCATTCTATAGTAGCACCCATTAAATCACTGTTTGTCGCACATCACCTCTTTACAAAAGATATTGTGTGGCAGATAGCTAAAATCTAAAAGCTCCAATCAGCCAACGTATGAGTGTTCCTAGACGTTCATTCTCCAGATGATCAGCCAGTTTAAAAGGGCCTTTAGGTGTATGGCGGCCTCCTAACTCTCCCCCTAACAGAAGATGTTGGTGGATTTTTTCAAGGCAACCCTTTTGATATCGGAGAGATAAGCCAGCGCTGGAGCTGTCTGGCTGCGGCCTCCCTTCCCACAGAGAAAACATAAGCATTCATCCGTGCAGAACATTAATGTGAATGGGGAGGTTGGGAGAGAAAGCTCTTGTCCGATTGTTGTTTAAAATGTATGGCGACCTTTACAAAGCTCATCAGTCAACTATAGAACAAACAGCTGAACATTTCTACTACATTGGCCACTGCAGGATATAAATGTAGCATTAAGTCAAAGTCTAGGAATAGACAAACATAGTTTAGGAATAGTAAAAGAATACACGTTACTCATATATTCTGTTTGATAGTGCTGTGTTGTACCCAGTGGTTACAAGCTGAGTATTTGAATGTGGTTGGGATGTAGTGTGATCTACACATCTACAGCAGACAATCACTTCATTATTACACAGAGTGTTATGCTTCTCTCTTCCTGACTTTTTTACTTCTTGCTTAGTAAGGCTTCATGGACATGGCCAATATATGTATGAGTTGCCATTGTAGCACTGTGACCATGCTGAAGCGGTTTTACCACAAAGGACGCTCATCCCCTATCAGCAGGATAGAAGATGAGTGTCTGATCATGGGTCCTGGCACCCCAACTAATCACTAGAATGGGGTACCTGTGCCCCCCTGTTTGAGTGTAACCACAATTGAATTTGAGCGATGCTGCTTCATTCAACAATTTGGGCCAGGAGAAGATAGCCAACCCCAGTTCTCATGATGACTGGGGTCCCAGTGGTTGGACTCTGGACCTATTCTGTAGACCGGTAAAGAGTCTCCTATTTTTTGCAATGCATCCTCATAATAAATGGTATCCCCATAAAGTGAAAATGAATTGATTGCTAGCTGTGCACATGTGGTGTGCTCCATTTATTCAGGGGTACAATTCCCCTCTATTCATGTGATCTGGACCCCACCAATTAGCTTTTTAAGATGGGAATACATCTTTAAGCCATGCACAATATTGGGTCCATCAGCCGAGATAAAAAAACAAACATTTTTGTATGCACTTCTACATTAGGTAGCAAATTGCACAAGGAGCCAGCCTATATTAGATGTCAGCCATTTTGGGTCTATGAGTTATTCTAGGACTGTCTCATGGTTAAATAACTCTGCTGTACTGTGCTGAATTGTACCCCTCATTGAATCCTTCTCAGCATCTGCGACTTCCTTAGACTTGATCCCCTGCCATGTATCAGTTCACTTGTGTCTTAATCTTTCCATCTTGTATCTCGCTAACCAACAAATCCTTTCCTCATTACTACGGTGTCTCATTACCCTTTGGGATGTTTCTAGCAGTCTGCCAAACATGTGAAAGTGATGTCATCTCTAAAAGGTGTTCACTACATGTAAACTGTACGGCCTTGAGGAATTGTTATACCATGGTTCCTCTGTCTGCTGACTTCTAGTGAGTGCCAGGAAATTGTTCAGTCATGTTGAAGTTCTAAATTAAAAATGAAGCTCCAGCTTATGGTTCTATTAGATAACTGAATAACTTACAAATCTCTAATAATGCTATTGTTGGAATCAAGCCCTTTACACGTACCAATAATAGACCTGCAGGGCTGTACAGAAGTCACTGGTCAGCAGCAAATCACAGAATACAGGCTTCCAGAAACACGCCTGAGATTGGAGGGTGCTTATCTTTTAGCTAGAGAAAGCCATCATTCTGAGGGGACTAGGACAGATTTCCATTAGTGTGTATATCCGAATTACATGCAGTTCTAGGAACATTTACTTGTGCAGATTCTTCAACAACCAGGAATGCGGTTAAAAATTGGTGTTTTAAGGTCCTCATACATAGTAAAAAAAAAAAAAAAAAGTTAAACCAACCTGCCAATTTTGGAGGGACTTACCCCTTCCTCTTTCCATTCAGAAGGAACACTTAGCCAAGCCTAACATTCATGTAAAGCCACAGCTTAGTTCACCGGATCAGGGGGGTTCCAGAGGTTAGACCACCTTCAGTCATGAAGTGACATTTAAATTTAAAGGAATACCCCACATGATGACTGCAACCAATAAAAGGTCTCAGCAATCCTATTCAGTACATACTGGTAACACTGCTAGCACATCATTGCTCCCAGAAAGTAAACAAAGGCCAGCAAGTGAGTAACATTTGTTGCTGCTACTTTCAGACAACCCTTTTAAATTAAATCTGTCAGCTGCAGTTCACGTTCCAAACTGCTGACACTAGTACTTCCCTTTGATAGTTGTGAGGGCAAGAAGACATGGTACCTATCATATACAGTGGTCCCCCGACATACGATTGGTTTTACTTACAATGACCCCTCAGAGGCCATTGTAAGTTGAATACAGCGTCAACGTATGATGCTTCGGCAACTGATCACTGTCAGGTACAATAAGCAGTTATTCCTACAGCTGCCACCAGACTGCTCAATGTGTCCTGTGCTGCCCGAGCACATATGCTGCAAGATGGGTCCCAAGGTGGGTAACAGGTTGACAGCTAAAGGGGGGGACATATTACTAGCAAAGGAAGAGAGGCACTGACCTCTGCTAATGATAGAAGGTGAGGACTTAAAGGAAATCTATCATCAGTTTAAGTTGTTGGTACAGACAGGTAGTGCAGGTGACACTGATGACAGCAATACTTACCTGATCCCGCTCTGTGCTCCAGTTCTCCTGCTATCTTCTTCTGTATATTCTGTTTTGGGGCCGACTTGGAGCATGGGGGAGCTTTGTGACACCACTGCCCCTGTAGGGTCCCGCTGCTAGCAAACAGCAGCGGCGACATCAGGAAGCTCCTCCCATGCTCTAAGTCGGCCCCGGGACAGAAGATACAAAAGAAGATAGCGGAAAAAACGGAGCACAGAATGGGAACAGGTAAGTATATTTGTTCTCAGTGTCACCTGCACTACCTGTCTGTGTTGACAGGTTAGTGCAGGTGAAACTGATGACAGATTTCCTTTAACCCCTTAAGGACTCAGGGTTTTTCCGTTTTTGCACTTTCGTTTTTTCCTCCTTACCTTTTAAAAATCATAACCCTTTCAATTTTCCACCTAAAAATCCATATTATGGCTTATTTTTTGCGTCGCCAATTCTACTTTGCAGTGACATTAGTCATTTTACCCAAAAATGCACGGCGAAACGGAAAAAAAAATCATTGTGCGACAAAATCGAAAAAAAACCCCGCAATTTTGTAACTTTTGGGGGCTTCCGTTTCTACGCAGTGCATATTTCAGTAAAAATTACACCTTATCATTCTGTAGGTCCATACGGTTAAAATGATACCCTACTTATATATGTTTGATTTTGTCGCACTTCTGGAAAAAATCATAACTACATGCAGGAAAATTTATACGTTTAAAAATGTCATCTTCTGACCCCTATAACTTTTTTATTTTTCCACGTACGGGGCGGTATGAGGACTCATTTTTTGCGCCGTGATCTGAAGTTTTTATCGGTATGATTTTTATTTTGCAATTGCATGTTATTAAAAAATATGCTTTTTTCTATTTAATTTTCCACTTTGAAGAAATGACCACTAGGGGTCTCCCTACCAGTCCTGGCAGCAAGCATTTCAGACTCATGCTGGAGTCCTAAACACTACGAGCTGCCAGTCTGCTTTGTTCACAAAGGAGAACACTCAGAGCTGCCAGCCTGCTTTGTTCACAGCCTGTTTGGCTGTGAACAAAGCAGGCTGGCAGCTCTGAGTGTTTAGGACTCCAGCATGAGTCAGAAATGCTTGCTGACAGGACTGATCGGGAAAAATACAATAGAAAGAAGCATATTTTTCATTAACATGCTATTGGAAAGTTAATCAACATTCATTAATCTAAAATATATCAAAAGTTTATTTGATGAGAGGTACCATTTAACTCTTCCAGTACTTATCAGCTGCTTTTCAAAATTTATTTTCTGTCTGACCACAGTGCTCTCTGCTGACACCTCTGTCTATGTCAGGAACTGTCCAGAGTAGGAGCAAATCCCCATAGAAAACCTCTCCTGCCCTGGACAGTTCCTGACATGGACAGAGGTGTCAGCAGAGAGTACTGTGGTCAGACAGGAAAGAAATTCAAAAAGAAAAGAACTTCCTGTGAAGCATACAGCAGCTGATAAGTACTGGAAGGGTTAAAAAAATGTTTATAGAAGTAATTTTCAAATCTGTTGAGTTGACTTTCTGGCATGAGTTGATTTAAAAAAATGTTTTCCCATGGAGTACCCCTTTAAGGAAATCCTGGGTGCTGGCCTCACCTTGAGTTGTAGCTTTCCCAGTATGATGCTAGTAGTTTTGGCTTAACCCCATCTGACAACCTCCAATGTCATGGCACCAGGCAGGGCAGAAATTGAAAGATAGGAGCTCTGGCGTTAACAGGGCAGGCTATCTGTGTCAACGATCCTCCCAGAACCAATTAATACTGTATGTTAAGGGACCATTGTATCTGTCTGTGCTTCCATAATGTAGTAAAATGCTTTTATTCTCTTGTGCCAAGTGTCATATAGGCATTCCCCAACCCCTGAAATGCTGATGCCAGAACACCTCCTTACTCTCCCTGTCATCCCTCTCTCTCCTTGATTGACAGTCAGCTGGAAGCTGAGCCCTGTTTTCAAGTCTAATTTTCCTATGTTGTGCATACAAATTGTGCTCACGTATGAGCTTTGGAAACAGGGCTAGGCTTTCATCTGACTGTCAATCAAGCAGAGACCTTGATTAGGGTGGCGGTGGTGAGGAGGTGTTCCAATCTCAGGACTTCAAGGACTCGGGAACGACTCTTTGACTTCATGATAGAAATAAATCATTGTTCTACATTATGGAAGTACAGACAAAAAAGTATTTAGTCAGCCACCAATTGTGCAAGTTCTCCCACTTAAAATGATGAAAGAGGCATGTAATTTTCATCATAGGTATACCTCAACTATGAGAGACAGAATGAGAAAAAAAAATCCATAAAATCACATTGCCTTATTTTTAGAGAACTTATTTGCAAATTATGGTGGAAAATAAGTATTTGGTCACCTACAAACAAGCAAGATTTCTGGCTCTCACAGACTTGTAATTTCTTTAAGAGTCTCTTCTGTCTTCCACTCATTACTTGTATTAATGGTACCTGTTTGAACTTGTTATCAGTATAAAAGACACCTGTACACAACCTTAAACAGTCACACTCCAAACTCCACAATGGCCAAGACCAAAGAGCTGTTGAAGGACACCAGAATCAAAATTGTAGACCTGCACCAGGCTGGGAAGACTGAATCTGCAATAGACAAGCAGCTTGTTGTAAAGAAATCAACTGTGGGAGCAATTATTAGAAAATGGAAGACATACAAGACCACTGATAATCTCCTCAATCTGGGTCTCCACACAAGATCTCACCCTGTGATGTCAAAATGATCACAAGAACGGTGAGCAAAAATCCCAGAACCACACGGGGGAGACCTGATGAATGACCTGCAGAGAGCTGGGACCAAAGTAACAAAGGCTACCATCAATAACACACTACGCCACCAGGGACTCAAATCATGCAGTGCCAGACGTGTACCCCTGCTTAAGCCAGTACATGTCCAGGCCCATTTGAAGTTTGCTAGAGAGCATTTGGATGATCCAGAAGAGGATTGAGAGAATGTAATATGGTCAGATGAAACCAAAGTAGAACTTTTTGGTAAAAACTCAACTCATCATGTTTGGAGGAGAAAGATTGCGAAGTTTCATCCAAAGAACACCATACCTACTGTGAAGCATGGGGGAGGAAACATCATGCTTTGGGGCTGTTTTTCTGAAAAGGGACCAGGATGACTGATTCGTGTAAAGGAAAGAATGAATTGGGCCATGCATCGTGAGATTTTGAGTGAAAACCTCCTTCCATCAGCAAGGGCATTGAAGATGAAACGTGGCTGGGTCTTTCAGCATGACAATGATCCCAAACACACTGCCTGGGCAACGAAGGAGTGGCTTCCTAAGAAGCATTTCAAGGTCATGGAGTGGCCTAGACAGTCTCCAGATCTCACCCCCATAGAAAACCTTTGGAGGGAGTTGAAAGTCCGTGTTGCCCAGCGACAGCCCCAAAACATCACTGCTTGAGGGTATGTTCACATGAGCCGATTTGCAGCGTATTTTACGCTGTGGATCTGCTGGTGAAGGCCCACTCTATGCTGTCTTTACATGTGCCTGCTCGTAGCAGCAATACGCCACAACGAGCAGACACACTGCAGCGATGTGCGCGGCGTACTCACACATCGCGGCCACTCTCCCTGCTGTGAGCTAGGCACATCGCAGTGTGTCTGCTCGTAGCTGCGTATTGCCGCTACGAGCAGGCACATGTAACGACAGCATAGAGCGGGCCTTCACCAGCGGATCCGCAGCGAAATCCGCTGCGAAAATCCGCTCTTGTGAACGTACCCTTAGAGGAGATCTGCATGGAGGAATTGGCCAAAATACCAGCAACAGTGTGTGAAAACCTTGTGAAGACTTACAGAAAATGTATATAAAGGGTATATAACAAAGTATTGAGATGAACTTTTGTTATTGACCAGATACTTATTTTCCACCATAATTTACAAATACATATTAAAAATCAGACAATGTGATTTTATGGATATTTTTTTTCTCATTCTGTCTCTCATAGTTGAGGTATACCTATGATGAAAATTACAGGCCTCTCTCATCTTTTTAAGTGGGAGAACTTGCACAATTGGTGGCTGACTAAATACTTTTTTGCCCCACTGTATAGGAAAAGGACCATGTGTCCAAACAGGTATTTAACAGTGTAAGGTGTTTGACACATGAATGCAGTTTACAGATTCCTTTTAAAGTGGCCCCACCTTAAGCAACTAAAGTATAATCAGCCCGATATCTGAGAATGGTTTGGTATCTTCGCCATGCTGTAGTTGTTTGGGCATGCTAATGACTTAAGTTATTGATTCTTACAGGTATCTGGTATTCCTACAAGTAAAGAGGGATTTATACCATGGGCGATTGCTATGTAAGACCTCCGATGCTGCTTTGCTTGCAGCATACATACTACAGGGTATGTTCTGTTGATATATTGTCTCTGCTTTGTAATTTATGATGTTGTACATGCAGCTTCTTAGGTTTCTGTGGTGCCATGATTTCCATTTTAACAGGAGCCATAATGGAAACTACATATCCGTCCGTTATTATTGTTTCTGTTTTTTTTTTTCTTCCTCTCCATTAACTTATAATGGATCAGTCAGGTTTTCATCATGTATGTTTATTTTTCTGAATACAGTACACTACTGTTAACACCAAAACAACTGTATTCTTATGAGAAGGATGTGAACAGCACCATAAATAATCTATGTTCACATTACCTATCAGATATGCTCAGCATGTATGCCAGGAAAAGCTCTTGCCATACATGCTTTGTGTATCCATAGGGCTCCATTAGCTCAATGGAGGGCAAGAAGAGGGTCCTTTGTAGCCTGTCAATCCGTTATATGATGGTATACTGAAAAAGTATGATATAGTGTAGTAGACTATGCTGTTGCATACAACAGTATGCAGTAAAAAAAATACCGTATACCATGAACCATGTTCATTACGGTGAGACCCTATGGAGATGTACATGTGTCGAAAGCTTTCATCAGAGGTATCCTTCGGGAGTCTTTTCCAATATATGTCAAACCAAATCTATTATCATGATGTGAACGTGGCCTTACTCTGTTAAAATCCCTGACCTGATCCATTTGTATCATCATTATATCAGACTGTTTTTCTGTTATTAAAGGGGTATTCCAGCTTTATGCATCTTATCCCCTATCCAAATGATAGGGGATAAGATTAGAGATGAGCGAACTTACAGTAAATTCGATTCGTCACAAACTTCTCGGCTCTGCAGTTGATTACTTTTCCTGCATAAATTTGTTCAGCTTTCCGGTGCTCCAGTGGGCTGGAAAAGGTGGATACAGTCCTAGGAGACTCTTTCCTAGGAATGTATCCACCTTTTCCAGCCCCCCGGAGCACCTGAAGGCTGAACTAATTTACGCAGGAAAAGTCATCAACTGCCAAGCCGAGAAGTTCGTGACAAATCGAATTTACTGTAAGTTCACTCATCTCTAGATAAGATGTCTGGGGACCCCCGCAATCTCAGTGCAGTCCCCAGCGGCGGGACCCCTGCGATCATACATCTTATCCCCTATCCTTTGGATAGGGGATAAGATGTATAAAGCCGGAATACTTCTTTAACGCTCTTTCCCTCTAACAGCTGAAATTGGGGATTATGACCCAGGGAAACATCCAGAGGGTTATAGCTCCAAGTTCCAATTCCTCCCCAAACACTCTGAAAAGCTGGAACGACGGATTTCGGAGATTCATCGGCATGAACTCAGGTGAGAAAAGTGTCTTCAGTGAGGACAGTTCACAAAGTACAGTTAAATGATGTTTTTGCTGGTGTTATTTAGCTGTGAATTGATAATAATAGATAATACTACTATCTCAGTATTTATCCGTATTTCACACTTGTAAAAGTTGTGTTTAAGGAGTCTTGGAAACAGTTGTGTCATTTTTGACAGAAGAGTTTTGAGACTGTCAATGATCTGGTGCATCTGTTGCCCAAAGTAAAAGGTGTCCCAATGACAGATGTGATTTAAAGGGGTTGCCTGCTCTGTTTTAGACAAAAAAACAGGGAATACTAAGCTAATTTCAGTCTGAGCATAGAGTAAGCACAAAGTATCTCTTTTTTTTTACTGGAGCCCCATGGCCTCTGCATTGTGTGGACAGTTCTTTGTTTTAAAGGGAATCTGACAACATGATTACCGCTGCTGACTAGTCAAAAATCTGTGCAGCCATTCAGAAGTGTCAGGATCCGGGTACTGTGAGGATACTGGTGGTGGATCCTCTGTGTCAGTGGGGTGATGACGTGGGCCGTACCAGGGGAACGGAGTCTAAGGGGTTACTGGTATTCACCAGAGCCCGCCGCAAAACGGGATGGACTTGCTGCGGCAGGTAACCCCCAGGTCGTTCCACCCGATAGCGACTCAACCCCGACTGACGGCTGAGATAGGCGCGGTACAAGGGATTAGGCAAGAGCAAGGTCAGACGTAGCAGAAGGTCAGGGCAGGCAGCAAGGATCGTAGTCAGGGGCAACGGCAGGAGGTCTGGAACACTGGCTTGGGACATACAAGGAACGCTTTCACTGGCACAATGGCAACAAGATCCGGCAATACAGGGAAGGGGAAGTGAGGTAATATAGACCAAGGCACATGTGAAGTTACTAATTTGGGCCAGGCGCCAATCAGCGGCGCACTGGCCCTTTAAATCGCAGAGAGCCGGCGCGCGCGCCCTTGGGAGTGGGGCCGCGCGCGCCGGGACTGGACAAACGGGGAACAGGTCGGGTAAGCAGGCTGGGATGCGAACCGCAAGCGGGCGCGGGTCGCATCCCCGCCAGAGACACTAGCGCAGCGCTCCCGGTCAGCGGGTCTGACCGGGACGCTGCGAGCAGGTAAACGCTGCGAGCGCTCCGGGGAGGAGTGGGGACCCGGAGCGCTCGGCGTAACAGTACCCCCCCCCCCTTGGGTCTCCACCTCTTTTTGGAACCCGAGAACTTGTGAATGAGGTCTTTGTCGAGGATGTTATCCTCGGGTTCCCACGACCTCTCCTCGGGTCCACAATTCTCCCAATCTACGAGAATTTTTTTTTTTTACCTCTGACCATCTTTGAAGCAAGAATTTCTTTAACAGAGAAGACATCGGAGGAGCCGGAGACAGGAGCTGGAGCGACAACCTTGGGAGAGAAACGGTTAAGGACAAGCGATTTAAGGAGAGAAACATGAAAAGAGTTAGGAATACGGAGAGAAGGGGGAAGAAGGAGTTTGTAGGAGACAGGATTGATTTGGCTCTTGATTTTAAAGGGTCCAAGATAACGTGGTCCCAGTTTATAACTGGGGACACGGAAGCGGATATACTTGGCGGAGAGCCACACTTTGTCTCCAGGAGCAAAGACAGGAGGAGTTCTTCTCTTTTTGTCAGCATGCTTCTTCATCCGGGATGAGGCCAGTAGAAGGGATTTTTGAGTTTCCTTCCAGATGGTGGAGAAGTCCCGGGTAACTTCATCAACAGCAGGCAAACCAGAAGAAGTGGGAGTGGGGAGGGGGGGCAGAGGGTGACGGCCGTACACCACAAAGAACGGGGATTTGGCGGAGGATTCAGAGTCCTTGAAATTGTACGAGAATTCAGCCCAGGGTAGAAGATAGGCCCAATCGTCCTGGCGGGAGGAAACAAAATGTTGCAAATAGTCACCAAGGATCTGATTAACTCTCTCTACTTGCCCATTGGATTGGGGATGATAGGAGGACGAGAAATTTAATTTGATTTTTAATTGATTACAGAGAGCTCTCCAAAATTTCGATACAAATTGAACGTCTCTATCCGAGACGATATGCGTGGGATGCCCGTGAAGGCAAAAATGTGCACAAAAAAATTGCTTCGCCAACTGTGGCGCTGAAGGAAGGCCTGGAAGTGGAATAAAATGTGCCATCTTGGAGAAACGATCAACGACCACCCAGATGACTGTTTTGCCATGGGATATAGGCAGGTCCGTAATAAAATCCATGGCAATTTGAGACCATGGTAGCTCAGGAACAGGCAAAGGATGAAGGAGACCGGCAGGCTTCTGGCGACGAGTCTTGTCCCGAGCACGAACTGTACAGGCCCGAACGAAATCAGCGACATCTGCCTCCAGGGTGGGCCACCAATATAAACGAGAGATGAGTTGGATGGACTTCTTGACGCCAGCATGGCCGGCGAGGTGCGAGGAGTGTCCCCACCTGAGGATCTTGGGGCGCTGGCGTGGAGGGACGAAAGTTTTTCCAGGAGGTGTTTGTCTGATCGAAGCTGGAGCAGAGGAGATCAGACACTCCGGAGGTACAATGTGTTGCAGGGGGGCTTCCGATTCGGAAGCATCAGAAGAACGAGAAAGGGCATCAGCCCTGATGTTTTTGTCAGCAGGGCGAAAATGAATCTCGAAGTTAAAACGGGCAAAAAACTACCACCTAGCCTGGTGTGGGTTCAGCCGTTGGGCAGACTGGAGATACGAGAGGTTCTTGTGATCTGTGTAGATGACAATCGGGTATTTGAAGCCCTCCAGCAGGTGCCTCCATTCTTCGAGGGCTAGTTTAATGGCCAGAAGTTCACGATCACCAATGGAGTAATTTTTCTCCGCCGGAGAGAAGGTCTTAGATAAGAAACCACAAGTAATGTTATGTCCAGTAGAGTTTTTTTTGTAGGAGTACAGCTCCGGCTCCAACCGAGGAGGCGTCCACCTCCAGTAAGAAGGGTTATGATGGATCAGGTCTGGAGAGTACAGGAGCAGAAGCAAAGGCAGTTTTGAGGCGATTGAATGCCACATCCGCTTTGGGAGGCCAGGACTTAGGGTTGGCATTCTTCTTGGTTAGAGCCACAATCGGAGCCACAATGGTGGAAAAATGCGGAATAAACTGTCGGTATTAATTGGCAAACCCGAAGAAGTGTTGGATAGCTCGGAGTCCAGAGGGGCGTGGCCAATCTAAAACGGCTGACAGTTTGTCTGGGTCCATTTGAAGTCCCTGGCCAGAGACTAGATAACCTAGAAAGGGAAGAGATTGGCATTCAAAGAGACATTTCTCCATCTTGGCATACAATTGATTTTCACTGAGTCTCTGTAGCACGACGCGGACATGGCGGTGGTGTTCTTCGAGGCTAGAAGAAAAAATCTAAATGTCGTCCAGGTAAACCACAACACAGGTATATAACAAATCCCGAAATATTTCATTCACGAAGTCCTGGAAGACAGCGGGGGCATTGCAGAGCCCAAAGGGCATAACCAGATATTCAAAATGTCCGTCTCTGGTATTAAATGCGGTTTTCCACTCATCCCCTTTCCTGATGCGGATTAGATTATATGCACCTCTTAAGTCCAATTTGGTGAAGATATTAGCGCCACAAAGGCGGTCAAAGAGTTCCGAGATAAGAGGCAGGGGATAGCGGTTTTTGATAGTGATTTTATTTAAACCGCGGTAATCAATGCACGGCCGTAAGGAACCGTCTTTTTTAGAGACAAAGAAGAACCCCGCTCCGGCAGGGGATGAAGACTTGTGGATGAATCCCCTCTTTAAATTTTCTTGGATGTAGTCCGACATGGCTTGAGTCTCAGGAGCAGACAGAGGATAGATCCTGCCCCGGGGTGGAGTAGTACCAGGAAGGAGATCAATAGGGCAGTCATAAGGCCTGTGAGGAGGCAAAGTCTCTGCTTGTTTTTTGAAAAAAACATCGGCATAGTCCTGATAGGCCTTGGGGAGACCTGGTATATGAGGAGCCACAGGGGTTTGACTGACGGAGCTGGGAGCAGACGTGAGGCATTTTTTGTGGCAAGAAGAACCTCAGCTCTTGATCTCCCCGGTGGTCCAGTCAAGGGTAGGAGAATGACGTTGGAGCCAAGGCAAGCCGAGAAGAATTTCAAAAGTGCAGTTAGAGAGGACCAGAAATTAAATTTTTTCGTGATGTGGTCCAATTCACATTAACAGGGGTTCTGTGCGGTAACGCACAGTACAGTCCAATTTTTCTCCATTAATTGAAGCGATGTAGAGAGGTCTGGCGAGACTGGTCACTGGGATGTTGAACCTGTTAACGAAAGAGGCCAAAATAAAATTTCCTGCAGAGCCTGAATCCAAGAAGGCCACAGCTGAGAAGGTGGAGTTAGCAGAAGAAGAAATCCGCACAGGCACAGTAAGACGTGGAGAAGCAGAGTTCACACCTAGAGCTGTCTCACCTTTGTGCGGAATCGGAGTGCGTCTTTCCTGACGTGGAGGACGGATAGGACAATCCTTCAGGAAGTGTTCGGTACTGGCACAGTACAGGCATAGATTCTCATTGCGGCGGCATGTCCTCTCTTGTAGGGTCAGGCGAGACCGGTCTACTTGCATAGCCTCCACGGCAGAAGGCACAGGAACAGATTGCAGTGGAGTTGAGAAGAGAGGAGCCGGGGAGAGAAATCGCCTGGTGCGAACAAAGTCCATATCCTGACGGAGCTCCTGGCGTCTTTCAGAAAAACGCATGTCAATGCGAGTGGCCAAATGGATAAGTTCATGCAGGTTGGCAGGAATTTCTCGTGCGGCCAGCACATCCTTGATGTTACTGGATAGGCCTTTTTTGAAGGTCGCCCAGAGGGCCTCATTGTTCCAAGATAATTCAGAGGCGAAGGTACGAAATTGGATGGCGTATTCGCCCACAGAAGAATTTCCTTGGACAAGGTTCAACAAGGCAGTTTCGGCAGAAGAGGCTCGGGCTGGTTCCTCAAAGACACTATGAACCTCAGCGAAGAAGGACTGAACAGTGGCAGTGACAGGATCATTGCGGTCCCAGGCCTTCCCAGACAGGAGACTAACCACGAAAGCCACCTTTGACCATTCTGTGGGAAATTGGTCCGACATTATCTCCAAATGCAGGGAACATTGCGAGAGAAAACCACGGCATTGTTTAGAGTCCCCATCAAATTTGTCCGGCAGGGACAAGCGGAGGCTGGAAGCGGCCACTCGCTGCGGAGGAGGTGCAGAAGCTGGCGGAGGAGATGGTTGCTGAAGCTGTGGTAAAAGTTGTTGCAGCATAACAGTCAGTTGAGACAGCTGATGTCCTTGTTGCGCTATCTGTTGAGACTGCTGGGCGACCACCGTGGTAAGGTCAGCGACAACTGGCAGTGGGACCTCAGCGGGATCCATGGCCGGATCTACTGTCAGGATCCAGGTACTGTGAGGATACTGGTGGTGGATCCTCTGTGTCAGTGGGGTGATGACGTGGGCCGTACCAGGGAAACGGATAAGGGGTTACTGGTATTCACTAGAGCCCGCCGCAAAGCGGGATGGACTTGCTGCGGCAGGTAACCCCCAGGTCGTTCCACCCGATAGCGACTCAACCCCGACTGACGGCTGAAATAGGCGCAGTACAAGGGATTAGGCAAGAGCAAGGTCGGACGTAGCAGAAGGTCAGGGCAGGCAGCAAGGATCGTAGTCAGGGGCAACGGCAGGAGGTCTGGAACACTGGCTTGGGACATACAAGGAACACTTTCACTGGCACAATGGCAACAAGATCCGGCAATACAGGGAAGGGGAAGTGAGGTAATATAGACCACGGCACAGGTGAAGTTACTAATTTGGGCCAGGTGCCAATCAGCGGCGCACTGGCCCTTTAAATTGCAGAGAGCCGCGCGCGCCCTTGGGAGCGGGGCCGTGCGCGCCGGGACTGGACAAACGGGGAAACAGGTCGGGTAAGCAGGCTGGGATGCGAACCGCGAGCGGGCACGTCCCGCATCGCGGGTCGCATCCCCGCCAGAGACACTAGCGCAGCGCTCCCGGTCAGCGGGTCTGACCGGGACGCTGCGAGCAGGTAAACGCTGCGAGCGCTCCGGGGAGGAGCGGAGACCCGGAGCGCTCGGCGTAACAAGAAGATATTCGTTTGATTGCTAAAATCTTAATTCTTCTTTTGGCGCAATGGAGGCGAGATGCTGCAGTATGAGAAATGCTTTCTCCCAGACAATATCACCACCCTGTCATGAATATTTATCCCTGCCTTAACCTCACTGCATGATGGGAGAAGTGACATAGGCTGGAGTGGGCGGGTGGTTTTGAATGTGTTCACATCTCCACCATTAACCTGGGAGATGTTTAGCCACATTTGATGGGCTTCTACACTCAGTATGAGTTGCATTGCATATGTATACACACAATCTATCTTTAAGGCATCTTATGGTGTAGACAACCTAGTTAACATTACATGCTGAACAGTTAATCAGGGAAACAACCCTGGTCATATTGCAATTTATGTAAAGTAATAATCCATGTTGAATTATATATAAGACCTGTAACAGTTTATGTTTGACAAATATACTTTTGCAGCAATTGCACCTTTTCCCTCTCACAAGTGTAGCAACCTTTTACATCTAACCAAGTTGATTTATTGGTATTTCATTGCACAAGTGAAGGAGAGGGATTGTTCCTAAGGCTGGATGGAGTCTTGTAGAGAAATGCACACCATTCCTTAACAGAGGACGCAATGCCTCATCTTATAGAAGAATAAGTTACAAAGTTTGTTATTGTTTGGTTCTGTTTACTATACATAGTGGTGACAAAGGTGGGCCAAGTATCTTTGGTATCATCATTATTCCATTTTCCCTCCTGCAGCAGCTCAGACCTGGGAATCTTGTTCTTGTTCTCAACACTCTCTTTGGCACATTGTTTATCTGCAGAAAAGTTTATACCACTTCGTATAAATTCACCATACAGTAGGAGAACAATGTTTTGGGTGACACGATCGTGCATGCAGTACAGTGTTACCCGCTGTCTTTTTAATGAATGTGGATGTGACAATGGCATTGTCACAGAACTGCAATTTGACATCCAGATAAGATATTTCATTTGGGTGACATTCAAAGGTAAACCGCGGGAACATGGGTTACTATCCAAATATTGAATGTAATGTGGTGCGGTAGCTGCGTCTGATGCCCAGATGATAATTATATGTGTCACACAACGCTGTCAGAGAATGGATTAGTGACATAAAAAACATACATTTCTTCCCACAAGGCTCCATTTTGCGACCATTGAGGCACCGATATTTAGCCATTTAAAATTCTGATTAAATACAAAAAATTATAGTTAAAGGGGTACTATGCCCCTAGACATCTATCCCCGCTGCGGCACTGCGCTATAATTACAGCACAGAGCGAGTTCGCTCTGTGCGTTACGACGGGTGATACAGGGGACGGAGCAGCGTGACGTTATTGCTCTGCCCCTCGTGACATCACGGCCCGTCCCCTCAATGCAAGTCTATGGCAGGGGGCGTGACGACTGCTACGCCCCCTCCCATAGACTTGTATTGAAAGGGGCGGACCGTGATGTCTTGAGGGGCGGAGCCATGACGTAACGATCCTCCGGCCCCTGTATTGCCCGTCATTACGTGCAGAGCGAACTCGTTCTATGCTGTAATGATAGCGCAGTGTCGCAGCAGGGATCCCCAGCAGCGGGACCGCGGCGATCTGACATCTTATCCCCTATCCTTTGGATAGGGGATAAGATGTCCAGGGACGTAGTACCCCTTTAAGTAAATAATCAATCGTTATAAAATAAATGCTTTTAAATCATCGCCATAATCTGAATATTAATCTAGGTGAAACTCAATAGCAATTAGTTCTAGCCTATGGGGTATACAAGAATACAATGCCTTGATGTTGCAGGTTATCAATATATAATTTTTATTGCCTATTGATATCACTTAGGACATTAAAGAGATGTTTAGTGTCTTTGACATAACCCTTTGTTTTCTTAACCAGTGGCTGATGGAATTAGTCAATCCATTCACATAATGGCACAGTATATAAAGGGACGTATCTCTGGCACTGCTGAGGTGAAACTTCTTACACCTAGGATCTGTGGCTGCAAGTAATCAGCTTCAGTATTCACATTTGCTACGTGGTGCTCTGCGGTTTGTTTAGATAGTGTTCTTATAGCAAATATTATTGCAAGGAAGAAGAACAGTTCGTGGCACTCACCATGTTGTAGGTAAAATCTTCTTTATTTTCATAACTGACAAATTATCATAGCGAGTACAGCCAATGCAGGGGGCAGGGAATGTGCGGGGGAGCTCCCTAGCGGTGAAAAAATATAAAAGTAATGGGAGTATCATTGTAAAGGTGGTCCTATTGCTTTTGTTTGATTACTTTTCCTTTTGTTTAATAATCTAACATTCATCAGGCATTAATACCATTCAACATTCAGGAAAAAGACAGCGGGTAACACTGTATTGCATGTGCGATTGTGTCACCAAAAATAGATGTATCAAACTGTGTGAGAGAAAACATAGAGTGATTTTCCCCCAGCAACCAATCACAGTGTCACGATGCCGGCTGGCAGGTAGTGGACCCTCTGTGCCAGAGAGGGATTGGCGTGGACCGTGCTAGGGGACCGGTTCTAAGCCACTACTGGTATTCACCAGAGCCCGCCGCAAAGCGGGATGGTCTTGCTGCGGCGGTAGTGACCAGGTCGTATCCACTAGCAACGGCTCACCTCTCTGGCTGCTGAAGATAGGCGCGGTACAAGGGAGTAGGCAGAAGCAAGGTCGGACGTAGCAGAAGGTCGGGGCAGGCAGCAAGGATCGTAGTCAGGGGCAACGGCAGAAGGTCTGGAAACACAGGCAAGGAACACACAAGGAACGCTTTCACTGGCACAAAGGCAACAAGATCCGGCAAGGGAGTGCAAGGGAAGTGAGGTAATATAGGGAAGTGCACAGGTGAAAACCCTAATTGGAACCACTGCGCCAATCAGCGGCGCAGTGGCCCTTTAAATCGCAGAGACCCGGCGCGCGCGCGCCCTAGGGAGCGGGGCCGCGCGCGCCGGGACAGAACAGACGGGGAGCGAGTCAGGTAGGGGAGCCGGGGTGCGCATCGCGAGCGGGCGCTACCCGCATCGCGAATCGCATCCCGGCTGGCAGCGGGATCGCAGCGCCCCGGGTCAGAGGACGTGACCGGAGCGCTGCAGCGGAGGGAGTGAAGCGAGCGCTCCGGGGAGGAGCGGGGACCCGGAGCGCTCGGCGTAACAGTACCCCCCCCCTTGGGTCTCCCCCTCTTCTTGGAGCCTGAGAACCTGAGGAGCAGACTTTTGTCAAGGATGTTGTCCTCAGGTTCCCAGGATCTCTCTTCAGGACCACAACCCTCCCAGTCTACTAAAAAAAAATTTTTCCCTCTGACCTTTTTGGCAGCCAAAATTTCCTTGACCGAGAAGACGTCCGAGGAGCCGGAAACAGGAGTGGGAGGAACAGATTTGGGAGAAAAACGGTTGAGGATGAGTGGTTTGAGAAGAGAGACGTGAAAGGCATTAGGGATACGAAGAGAAGGAGGAAGAAGAAGTTTATAAGAGACAGGATTAATTTGACACAAAATTTTGAAAGGACCAAGATAGCGTGGTCCCAACTTGTAGCTAGGGACACGGAAGCGGACATATTTAGCGGAGAGCCATACCTTGTCTCCAGGGGAAAAAACGGGGGGAGCTCTTCTTTTCTTATCCGCGAACCTCTTCATGCGTGAAGAAGCCTGTAAGAGAGAATTTTGGGTCTCTCTCCATATAATGGAAAGGTCACGAGAAATTTCATCCACAGCGGGCAGACCAGAGGGCAAGGGGGTAGGGAGGGGGGGAAGAGGGTGACGGCCGTACACCACGAAAAATGGGGATTTGGAGGAAGATTCAGAGACCCTGAAGTTATACGAGAATTCGGCCCATGGAAGGAGATCTGCCCAGTCATCCTGGCGGGAGGAAACAAAATGTCGCAAATAATCACCCAGGATCTGGTTAATTCTTTCTACTTGTCCATTGGACTGGGGATGATATGCAGAGGAAAAATTTAATTTAATCTTGAGTTGTTTACAGAGAGCCCTCCAGAATTTAGACACGAATTGGACCCCTCTATCCGAGACAATCTGCGTAGGCAACCCGTGAAGACGAAAAATGTGTACAAAAAATTGTTTAGCCAACTGAGGCGCAGAAGGAAGACCAGGAAGAGGGATGAAATGTGCCATTTTGGAGAATCGATCAACGACCACCCAAATAACGGTGTTGCCACGGGAAGGGGGTAAATCAGTAATAAAATCCATACCAATCAGAGACCAAGGCTGTTCGGGGACAGGCAGAGGATGAAGAAAACCAGCGGGCTTCTGGCGAGGAGTCTTATCCCGGGCACAGATAGTGCAGGCTCGCACAAAGTCCCCAACATCCGTCTCCAGAGTCGGCCACCAATAGAAGCGGGAGATGAGTTGCACAGATTTCTTGATGCCCGCATGACCTGCGAGATGGGAGGAGTGACCCCATTTGAGGATTCCGAGGCGTTGGCGTGGAGAAACAAAGGTCTTTCCTGGAGGAGTCTGCCTGATGGAGGCAGGAGAAGTGGAGATCAGGCAGTCAGGTGGAATGATGTGTTGCGGAGGGAGATCAACTTCTGTGGCATCCGAGGAACGAGAGAGAGCATCGGCCCTAATGTTCTTATCGGCAGGACGAAAGTGAATCTCAAAATTAAATCGGGCAAAGAACAGAGACCACCGGGCCTGGCGAGGATTCAGCCGTTGGGCCGACTGGAGGTAGGAGAGGTTCTTGTGGTCGGTGTAGATAATAACAGGAAATCTTGATCCCTCCAGCAGATGCCTACATTCCTCAAGTGCTAATTTAATGGCTAGAAGCTCTCGATCCCCGATGGAGTAGTTCCTCTCCGCTGGAGAGAAGGTCCTAGAGAAAAACCCACAAGTGACAGCATGCCCGGAAGAATTTTTTTGTAGAAGAACAGCTCCAGCTCCCACTGAGGAGGCATCAACCTCCAATAGGAAGGGTTTGGAAGGGTCAGGTCTGGAGAGCACGGGAGCCGAAGAAAAGGCAGACTTGAGTCGTTTAAAGGAGTCTTCTGCTTGAGGAGGCCAGGACTTGGGATCAGCATTTTTTTTGGTTAAAGCCACGATAGGAGCCACAATGGTAGAAAAATGTGGAATAAATTGCCTGTAATAATTGGCGAACCCCAAAAAGCGTTGGATAGCACGGAGTCCGGAGGGGCGTGGCCAATCTAAGACGGCA
Organism: Hyla sarda; assembly: GCF_029499605.1. Lineage (NCBI taxonomy): Eukaryota > Metazoa > Chordata > Amphibia > Anura > Hylidae > Hyla > Hyla sarda. The sequence continues at coordinate 93,554,824 of NC_079192.1, forward strand.
GAGAGTTTGTCTGGATCCATCTGTAGTCCCTGGCCAGAGACCAAATATCCTAGAAAAGGAAGAGATTGGCATTCAAACAGACATTTCTCAATTTTGGCATAGAGTTGGTTGTCACGAAGTCTCTGAAGAACCATACGGACATGCTGGCGGTGTTCTTCTAGATTGGCAGAAAAAATTAGGATATCGTCCAGATATACAACAACACAGGAGTATAACAGATCACGAAAAATTTCATTGACAAAGTCTTGGAAGACGGCAGGGGCATTGCACAGTCCAAAGGGCATGACCAGATACTCAAAGTGTCCATCTCTGGTGTTAAATGCCGTTTTCCACTCGTCCCCCTCTCTGATGCGGATGAGGTTATAGGCGCCTCTTAAGTCCAATTTAGTGAAGATGTGGGCACCTTGGAGGCGATCAAAGAGTTCAGAGATGAGGGGTAAGGGGTAGCGGTTCTTAACCGTGATTTTATTAAGACCGCGGTAGTCAATGCAAGGACGTAGGGAGCCATCTTTTTTGGACACAAAGAAAAATCCGGCTCCGGCAGGAGAGGAGGATTTACGGATAAAGCCCTTTTTTAGATTCTCCTGGACGTATTCGGACATGGCAAGAGTCTCTGGGGCAGAGAGAGGATAAATTCTGCCCCGGGGTGGAGTAGTACCCGGGAGGAGGTCGATAGGGCAATCATAAGGCCTGTGAGGAGGTAGAGTCTCAGCTTGTTTTTTGCAGAAAACATCCGCGAAGTCCATATAGGCCTTAGGGAGACCGGTTACTGGAGGAACCACAGAGTTACGGCAAGGGTTACTGGGAACCGGTTTTAGACAGTTCTTGGAACAAGAGGACCAATCCAGGGTTGGGGAATGAAGTTGAAGCCAGGGAAGTCCAAGGAGAATCTCCGAGGTGCAATTGGGGAGGACCAAAAGTTCAATCCTCTCATGATGAGATCCGATGCTCATAAGAAGGGGCTCCGTGCGGAAACGTATGGTACAGTCCAATCTTTCATTATTTACACAATTGATGTAGAGGGGTCTGGCGAGACTGGTCACTGGGATGTTGAACCTGTTGACGAGAGAGGCCAAAATAAAATTTCCTGCAGATCCAGAGTCCAAGAAGGCCACTGTAGAGAAGGAGAAGGCAGAGGCAGACATCCGCACAGGCACAGTAAGACGTGGAGAAGCAGAGTAGACATCAAGGACTGTCTCACCTTTGTGCGGAGTCAGCGTACGTCTTTCCAGGCGGGGAGGACGGATAGGACAATCCCTCAGGAAGTGTTCGGTACTAGCACAGTACAGGCAGAGGTTCTCCATACGGCGTCGTGTCCTCTCTTGAGGTGTCAGGCGAGACCGGTCGACCTGCATAGCCTCCACGGCGGGAGGCACAGGAACAGATTGCAGGGGACCAGGGGAGAGAGGAGCCGAGGAGACGAAACGCCTCGTGCGAACAGAGTCCATATCTTGGCGGAGTTCCTGACGCCTTTCAGAAAAACGCATGTCAATGCGAGTGGCTAGGTGAATAAGTTCATGTAGATTAGCAGGAATTTCTCGTGCGGCCAGAACATCTTTAATGTTGCTGGATAGGCCTTTTTTGAAGGTCGCGCAGAGGGCCTCATTATTCCAGGACAATTCTGAAGCAAGTGTACGGAATTGTACGGCATACTCGCCAACGGAAGAATTACCCTGGACCAGGTTCAACAGGGCAGTCTCAGCAGAAGAGGCTCGGGCAGGTTCCTCAAAGACACTTCGGATTTCCGAGAAGAAGGAGTGTACAGAGGCAGTGACGGGGTCATTGCGGTCCCAGAGCGGTGTGGCCCATGACAGGGCTTTTCCGGACAGAAGACTGACTACGAAAGCCACCTTAGACCTTTCAGTGGGAAACAGGTCCGACATCATCTCCAGATGCAGGGAACATTGGGAAAGAAAGCCACGGCAAAACTTAGAGTCCCCATCAAATTTATCCGGCAAGGATAAGCGTATCCCAGGAGCGGCCACTCGCTGCGGAGGAGGTGCAGGAGCTGGCGGAGGAGATGACTGCTGAAGCTGTGGTAGCAACTGTTGTAGCATAACGGTCAGTTGAGACAGCTGTTGGCCTTGTTGCGCTATCTGTTGTGACTGCTGGGCGACCACCGTGGTGAGGTCAGCGACAACTGGCAGAGGAACTTCAGCGGGATCCATGGCCGGATCTACTGTCACGATGCCGGCTGGCAGGTAGTGGACCCTCTGTGCCAGAGAGGGATTGGCGTGGACCGTGCTAGGGGACCGGTTCTAAGCCACTACTGGTATTCACCAGAGCCCGCCGCAAAGCGGGATGGTCTTGCTGCGGCGGTAGTGACCAGGTCGTATCCACTAGCAACGGCTCACCTCTCTGGCTGCTGAAGATAGGCGCGGTACAAGGGAGTAGGCAGAAGCAAGGTCGGACGTAGCAGAAGGTCGGGGCAGGCAGCAAGGATCGTAGTCAGGGGCAACGGCAGAAGGTCTGGAAACACAGGCAAGGAACACACAAGGAACGCTTTCACTGGCACAAAGGCAACAAGATCCGGCAAGGGAGTGCAAGGGAAGTGAGGTAATATAGGGAAGTGCACAGGTGAAAACCCTAATTGGAACCACTGCGCCAATCAGCGGCGCAGTGGCCCTTTAAATCGCAGAGACCCGGCGCGCGCGCGCCCTAGGGAGCGGGGCCGCGCGCGCCGGGACAGAACAGACGGGGAGCGAGTCAGGTAGGGGAGCCGGGGTGCGCATCGCGAGCGGGCGCTACCCGCATCGCGAATCGCATCCCGGCTGGCAGCGGGATCGCAGCGCCCCGGGTCAGAGGACGTGACCGGAGCGCTGCAGCGGAGGGAGTGAAGCGAGCGCTCCGGGGAGGAGCGGGGACCCGGAGCGCTCGGCGTAACACACAGCTCAGCTAAAGAGCTCTGGTAAAGTGAAAGCTGAGCTGTGATTGGTTGTTGTGGACAAATCTATTTTTTCTCTCACACAGTTTGATAAATCTGGGCCAATATTGTTCTCAATCTACCATTTGGTGAATTTATATGAAGTTGTAGAGATTGTTCTACAGATGGATCAACTTAATTAGATCTAAAAGGTTGCAAAACTTGTAGGCGGAGAAGGTGTAATTGCCTTAATTTGCCAAACAACATTTGTTACATGGCTTATTGATTATTCAAAATTTACACGTGACCTTTGTTCTTCGGTGGGCATCCCAGTGGTTAGGCCCATACCAATTTAGATGCTTTTCTCTAGACAGTGAATAGTGAATAACCTAATATTTGGATAACTTAAGATTTAGATAACCCCTTTAAAAACATAAAACACCAGGTGACTTGTGTATGTGTACAGACGTTGCTCTAATTTCCCTTACAGTGGCCTGTTGCCTGCTCAAGCAGAGCTGTGCTTTCTGAGGAAAGCTCAAAGTCTGGAGACATATGGCGTGGACCCTCATCCGTGTAAGGTACTTCATACCCCAATTGTTGTCGCTATGTAGCCTCTGCCGCCTTCTCTCTAGCTCCCACTTTTTCTTTCCCTTCTATTCTCTGTCTCCCTATCTTTTAGGATGTCTCTGGGAACTCTGCATTTTTGGCCTTTACTCCTTTCGGCTTTATCGTGTTGCAGGGAAATAAGAGGGTTCACTTTATAAAATGGTGAGTCTAGAAGAGCACTATCTCCACCTGTATTATTTCTTGCTCTCTGTCTTATATCACTCTGGCGGGTGAGTTATCCACTTAATGCAGTTATATAATCATATGCATATTGGAATGAGTAATAGCACCAAGCATAATTCACACTAAACAACTTGTCTGCACTGTATGGCAAGCAGCAGCAGCGAAACATGATTATTGAATGTGTTGGAACATGAGGTTGTAGGATGATAGACATCAAACAGAATGCTGTGGAGACTAAAGGGACTTGTTCTTTATGTCTTCTTTATCCAATTTTTTACCACCTTTTTATGTAAACAAACTTTCAGGGTGCCCTACAGAGGAGGATTAGATATCTCATATTATGTGTTTTTATATTTGCTGTATATTTATATCTGTTGAAAATTGCAGCATTCCTTTCCCCATGGCTTCTCTCCTATGTTGTAACTTCTCCTCTGGCTGTCATATCACCTGTCCTTGGGAACATGGCATGCACTTCTGTCAGGTTGTAGAAATGCATTGAAGGATACCTATCATTTTTACAAATTTCAGAAATGCCATTAGTTTTGACCGCTGTGGATCAGGTTGTTGAATGCTCTGTCGAGCGCTATGCCCATCTTTTCAGCTATGCTTTCCCCGAAGAGCTGAGCAATTAGCATACGGCTTTATAGGAAGTCTTTGACACTTTTTATAAATTTGTACACCCACACTTGGCCAAGAAGAGATAAGCAGAAACAAAGGGGCACAGTACTCAGCAGAGGTCTTCTGCACCCTCATCTTGGTGTTTGCTAAGGTTCTCCTGGACCCTAACCTATTAAAACTTATGACTTGTCAGAAGTTTGTAAAAACAAAAGGTATCCATTAATCACAAGGTGACATTGGATATTTGGCGACCATGCCAAGTATTAGGCCAACAAACAGATGTTCCAGTCAAATAGATAGATGACTTGGTTCCCTTATACAGGGCAATATATAGAGCAGTATTCACGTATACACCTGCTAGCTGAATTAATTTTCTGAGCCACTACAGGACATTTTAATCAGGCCTATACAGCCTCTGTCTCCATGATAGGCCTTGTGAACAGCACTTGTATGTCGGCTGCTGTAGAAAGCAGGGGCCGGGAAATGTATTTAGCTGAGCCTGCTTCCCTGTAAACCATGTCGCATACTCTTGTAATAGGAATGATTTTGGTCACATCATTTAATTTAAACTTTTCACATTTTGCCGAAACAGGTCAAAAGTTTAGATTGCACTTTGTCTCACTCCTGGGATCCCCTGCGATCACTAGTTATATCCCTGAAAAGTGCGCAGCAGCATCCTTCAGTCACTCCCTGACTGGCCGCTCCATCTGACCTTTTCACTTCATAGATTTATACGGGTTTGAGTGACAGTCGGTGACTGAGGAGTGAGACACGGTGCAATCTAACATCTTTGGACATGTTAAAAGTTTATTCAAATGAAAGTGACTCTTCAATGTAAATCCTACCCCCTATTATACAAGTGATGATTTACAAAAAGTTGGTATTTTCTAAAAGGATTGTTACTGATGAAAGCCAATCAGTAGGAGGCTCTCAGATTAGCACTGTGTTTTCCCAGTAGACCAGCCAGCATTTGTTAAGGCCAGTCACATTTTGTAATTGGGTCAGATGCTCCTGTGAGTCTTCGTAGTGAGGCATGAGTTCATGATGGCTCACAGCGGGTATGGGGGCTTTATCCAGAAGGCACACAGTTTGAGTCTCGTCTTGTAACCTGTTCTGCAGTGTGCGCCGTCATCGTCTGTGTCTGTTTTCTCTTCTCCTTCCTAAGGTCCTGTCTCATAACATTGATATGTTATTTCTGGATCTTATTACAATATTACATGTTGTTAACATGAATTGTAGTTCTGTGTATTCAGTCATATATTATCCTCATTGCTAGGTTTTACCAACTTTTCTAGTTTCCTACAACAAGCAGCAGAGTATTTTCTATTTTGTGAAAAATACTGGGAAAATTATTCAAATTGTACCAAAGATGTTGTTTATTGTACATAAGGGAGGAATGATAGAGTGTCTGCAGGTTCTAGAGTTTCTAGTGAGAGATGTGTAATCTACTTGACCTTCAGAGAAATTATACATCCTGACCACAGTGCACATTGTTATTCCAGTTTAACCTTCTGCATTGTGTCTGTTGACGTTTCCACTATATTTTTAGAGTTGAATATGTTTGTAAAAATTTACTTCATTTCTACTCTACATCAGATGTGTGCGTTGCTTTTAGATTTTGTGAAATAGTTGGCTTTGGTTGTAGGGTATTACTCTCGGTGGATGTCTACTTTTTGTCTCCACACACTGAGGTTATGTTCACAGTAAATTTTTTGAGATGTAATTTTCAATTCAATGGATGGGAAAAGGTCCATTAGTTCTCACACATTTTACATTCCTAAGTGCAAGGGACTTAGTTTGTGCCATTTTTATTGCCAAGATATTCTCTTATTTTGACACATATTTAGGAGAGCAAACTTAACTAGAAATAACTATTTCTTTAGATACACCTTTTGCACATAAAAAGGTATTTTCAAATTTTTTTCAGTTTTTTTTTTTTGCCTTCAAACTGGCCTTTATTTTCCAGTTCAATTCAATGAGAAAGCATCCATTAGTTCCCTCACTGCTTAATTTTACATCCATTATTGTAATGGCTAAAATATGCCAATATTTAAAAAAAAAATTTGGGTACTTTAACATACCAACAATGTCTTAAATGGTACCTGTCCATCTCTTCTCTCTTCCTGATGTTACTGTTACCTGTCTTTCCCTCCTTTCTCCCCAACTTCACTGGCTTATTGATATACAAGGCTACTGGGCTGGCAGAGGCCCTGTGTGTGCAGTCTGCGCATGTGCCAGCGCTGTTGTGTCTGGCCCATGTGCAGACAGCACTCACAGTAGCCCTGTGTGTTAATAAAAAGCTGGTGACTTTGGGGAAAGAGGAGTGGGCCCACTGGGCCCGCTTCCAGGACAATGGCTACAGAATTCTAAAGTGCTATTTTAGTTTTGTTTTAGGCCACAAAATCAAAATAAAGATATGTAAGGAAATAGCACAGTAAGGAGTATGTGCCTATGGGGCTAGCTTTCAAGGGTCAGTTTAGGTGACTCATGCGCTTTAAATGTTACCTTAAAGGGGTTATCCACCATAAGGTGATTTTAGTATGTAATATACAGTAATCCGGCGCTTGCTATAGTAAATTATATAGGTGGGGAGCAAAAAGAAAATATATATAACTGACGTGGTACTTACATGTAATGATTTATTAAAATCATGTATATCAGACAGTATTTAACATAATCTTAATCAGACAATATTTGTATGCTGCAGTTACTGTGAAAACAAAAAGTAATACTGAAATGGTATCAGTATCTATGACTGTGTCACTGTTTGATATGGCAATATAAAAATCCTAATTTATAGATACCTATTTGGCAATGATGGTTAGAGATGAGCGAATCGAAGTTGACGAACCTGAATTCGTTACGAATTTCATGAAAAATATGATTCGCCAAGAATACGAATATCGCAGCGATTCTATCGTGCGAATCGCTTCATTAAACTCCATTTTACAGCATTCCAGGCTATTGGGGACCTAAGATGGCGGATCCACATGTGAGTACATGGGGTAGGGGATTATGGGAGGGCGGGAAACAGCGGCGGGAATGAAGGTAGGTGGGCTGACCCTGAATCACATGTGAGATGCAGCCTATCAGTGTTCACTGACCCCTGTGATGTCACAGCCCCTATATAATCGGCGGCCATCTTGCCTCTCTTCATTTAATCTATGCATTCAGATGGGGACTGCGTGTGTGTGAATAGCTCATACCACAGCGTTACACTGCAACTGCTAGTCACGTCAGCATTAGGGAAAGGCAGGAGTGCAGAGCGCTGTGCTGTTACACTGAGAAGGATCATTGATTGCTAAACCTCCTATTCACGTTATTGAGCATTGCAGCAGAGAGGGGCAGATAGCTGTCAGCTGCCTCATACAGATCTCCAAGCTGCCTGAACTTTCTGAAGCATCTTATCTCCTCATTGTTCAGCCCAATTGAGTTTATTTTTGTTTGCTCCACAAAACTTCTGCTGCTCAGAATTGTGTGACAGAGTGCAATTTAGGGTTTAATCCTTGGACTTTTTTTTTGTGCTGCTGCACTGTTGGGTCCTGCTGCTGTTCAGAAATACCTGATTGTTCAGTGGACTGTAGTGCATTTGCACCATTTTGTAACTGTTAATCTGTCAAGGGGCTACATACTGTGCAAGTCCAAACAATACTATTCACCGGCTGTTTTTTTTTTTTAAACAGTTTTTTCTGCGTATAGTTACGCATATATAACTGCCATCATCAGTGCATACCGCATAGGTACATGCAAGTAGTGTACCATTTAGTACCTGTTAAGCTGTCAAGGTGCTCCATACCGTCAAAGTCCAAACAATAGTATCCACCGGCTGGTGTTTTACAAAAATACAGAGTTTTTTCTGCTAATAGGCCCTCATCATTGCATACCGCATACGTACATCCAAGTATTGTACCATTTAGTACCTGTTAAACTGTCAAGGTGCTCCATACCGTCAAAGTCCAAACAATAGTATCCACCGGCTGGTGTTTTACAAAAATACAGAGTTTTTTCTGCTAATAGGCCCTCATCATTGCATACCGCATACGTACATCCAAGTATTGTACCATTTAGTACCTGTTAAACTGTCAAGGTGCTCCATACCGTCAAAGTCCAAACAATAGTATCCACCGGCTGGTGTTTTACAAAAATACATAGTTTTTTCTGCTAATAGGCCCTCATCATTGCATACCGCATACGTACATCCAAGTATTTTACCATTTAGTACCTGTTAAACTGTCAAGGTGCTCCATACCGTCAAAGTCCAAACAATAGTATCCACTGGCTGGTGTATTACAAAAATAGAGTTTTTTCTGTTAATAGTTAGGCATATTACTGCCCTCATCAATGCATACCGCATAGGTGCATCCAAGTATTGTACCATTTAGTAGCTGTCAAGGTGCTCCAAACTGTCAAAGTCCAAACAATAGTATCCACCGGCTGGTGTTTTACAAAAATACAGAGTTTTTTCTGCTAATAGTTAGGCATATTACTGCCCTCATCAGTGCATACCCCGTAGTTACATCCAAGTATTGTACCATCTAGTACCTGTTAATCTGTCAAGGGCCTACATACTGTTCAAGGACAGCCGTAAGTAATCACCTGCTGCTGTTCTAGACAAATACTGTTTAAAGAGTAGTGTAGCGTATTGTAATACCCTCATAAACTCACTAAGTATGTCAGGCAGAGAAGTGCCAGGACGTGCACAGAGGAGTGGCAGAGGCCTAAATACTTCAGGCAGAGTTGGCAGCAGACTTGGGGCGAGTGGCAGCAGGAGTCGCAGCGAGAAGCCTGAGCTCCCGGTGTCAGCCAGCGGTCGTGTCTCCACCAGCAACCCATCTGCCGTCGTTGATTGGTTAACACGCTCATCCACATCATCGCAAGTGACATCTGACACCCCCAGTCAACAGTCGGTGGGTTCCTCAGACACAACCCTCAGTTGGCATGGCCCGGGAGAAGTCCGTGTCCTCCCATTGCCTTTGTTCTATGCTGTTCCCTCTCCTAAAGAAGTATCTTATGCTGTGGGTTCAGCTCCACTATTTACTGAGGACAATCCAATAGAGGACAGTCAGCAGCTACTGGACAGCCAAGAAGGGTAGGAGACATGCGCCGCTTGCTCCGCTAGGCGGCCAAGTAGTGATGCGGAGAGTGACGTGGGAGGCGGTGTTGCAAGTGTTCAGGGTCCTGAAGCAGACACTGTTGGGGAACCTGAGGAGGACATCAGTGACGTGCACACAACTATTGATGATGATTAAGCCGATCGCAATTGGGAACCGGGTGCAGAAGGGGCTTCATCATCATCAGGAGAATAGAGTTGCAGGTTGCCCTTGAGGCAGCAAGGCGGTAGCACGGTTGGCAGTCAGCGTGGTGGCAGTAGTGGAAATTCAGGAGCCAAACGTGCCCGGGGGAGACCACCTGCTTCGCGGCAGCCTACCTTTCCGGGAGGTAGTGGAACAGGGGTTCCTGGAGACGGCGCCAGTAGCAGTCAATTAGTGCGGACTGCGGGTAGGAAAATCAGCTACTCGGCGGTGTGGAAGTTTTTCATAAGGCATCCGGAGGAGGTTCACGTAGCCACATGCAAGATCTGTCGGCAGAAGGTGAAGCGTGGCCAGGGTCCCAATGTCGGCACCACTGCCCTGCGTCAACACATGCTTCGCCACCATAAAACGGCCTGGGAGAACCGTGGCTCCGATGTAGTGGTCCACCTTGCTGCATCACCCAGTGGCCATCCGCTCCCTCCTTCATCCAGCCAAGGCTCCACCACCTCAGCCGAAGGGAGCTGTGTGTCAAACCCTCCTTCTGTCGCTCCTGCTTCTCCCGCTTTTATTCAGCCATTCCGCCAACAATCTATCGGCGAAGCCATGTCCAAGAGACAACAGTATGCGCCCACTCATCCAACGGCGCAGAAGTTTAATGTGCTCCTGTCCAAGTTGCTGGTGTTGCAGTCCCTCCCTTTTCAAGTGGTGGACTCTGCACCTTTCAGAGAATTGATGGCTTTTGCCGAGCCGAGGTGGAGTAGTCCCAAGCCGTCATTTCTTTGCGAAGAAGGCAGTAGCAGCCCTGCATAAGTTTGTACAAGAGAAGGTGGGCCAGTCCTTGAGTCTGTCGGTGTGTTCAAAGGTGCACGGCAACGCCGACGTGTGGAGCTATAACTACGGGCAGGGACAATACTTGTCTTTTACGGCTCACTTGGTAAATGTGGTTCCTGCACAGCCACAACAGCAATTTGGACAGGTCACACCGCTTCCTCCTCCACGCTCTCGCTCCCAGGCAGTTGGTCCTGTTACAGTGTGCGACGCCGCCTCCTCATGCTCCACCGTGTCCTCTGCCTCCACTGCATGTCCAAATCTCGGTGGCCATTCATCGTACCATGTGTGTAGGGCACGGCGGTGTCAAGCTGTTCTTCACGTGGTTTGCCTTGGCGAACGGAGTCACACAGGGGAGGAACTGCTAAAATTAATTCGTAAAGAAATCCGAGTATGGCTTACTCCACGAAATCTGGAAATGGGAACCATGGTGACAGACAACGGGAAGAACATCGTGTCCGCGCTGCGACAAGGAAGTGTGAAACATGCGCCCTGCATGGCACACGTGTTGAATCTGGTTGTCAAGCACTTCCTCAAGTCTTCACCCCATTTGCAAAATATCCTGAAAATGGCAAGGAAACTGTGCATGCACTTCAGCCACTCGTACACCGCCAAGCACACCTTCCTTGAGCTGCAGCGTCAGAACGGTATCCCACAACATAGTCTTATTTGTGACGTTGCCACACGTTGGAATTCCACCCTCCATATGTTGGACAGACTATATGAACAAAGAGAAGCCATCACCGATTTCTTGATGATCCAAGCAGATAGGAGTACTCCCCTGTGTAACTTCAATGTGAACCAGTGGCAGCTCATACGTGACACCTGCCGTTTGCTGAGGCCCTTTGAGGAAGTCACATTATTTGTGAGTCGCCTGGATTACACCATGAACGACGTAATTCCACTCCTACATTTCCTACAACAAATGATTGAAACCATGGCTGGTCACGGCAATGGAGACGTTGCGCCTACATCTCAAGGCTACATGAGCCTTGTGGGGGCTGAACTGGAGGAGGAGGATGATGAGGGGCAGAGCAGAGAACAGTTTAGGTTGGATGAGATGGCCGGTGTTTCTAGTCTTCGGACAGGAGAGGAGGAGCAGGAGCAGCCAGAGGAGCTGGAGGGTTATGAGGAAGTTGAGACAGAGGACCCATACACACCGTGGCAGTATGCAGTGGAGATGGAGGCAGGTAGTCCCTCCGAGTCACTGGCGCAAATGGCACGATGCATGCTCAGTTGCTTGCGTAGTGACCCCCGAATTGTCAAAATTGGTCAGCGGGATGACTTCTGGATCTCCACCTTATTAGACCCTCGCAACCGTCCCAAAATGGGGGCCTTTTTTACACCCACTGAGAGGGAGGACAAACTGACCTACTACAGAGACATTCTACGTAGTCAGTTGGCTGACTCCTATCGGCCACATGGTCCATCCACTCGGGGGGCCCTCTGCGCTCACCTTCCACTGCCATGGCTGCTGGGGAGGGGTGGAAGGAGCAATACCAGCTCAATCAGCAGCAGCCTGAGTCTACAGTCGCTGATGAGTAGCTTTCTTCACCCGCATAGTGAAGCAACTCATCAGCAGCAGGTAGACATGGAGCAGGACGTGAACCAGCAGGTGGTGGCATACCTTGACTTGGCCATGCCAACAACCATTGAAGATCCGCTGGACTTCTGGGCAGCCAAACTTGATTTATGGCCACAACTAGCAGAGTTTGCCCTGGAAAAGCTGTCCTGCCGGGCCAGTTGTGTGCCATCAGAGTGGGTGTTTAGTGCGGCCGGGGCCATAGTCAGCCCAAGGCGAACTCATCTGTCCACCAAAAATGTGGAGAGACTGACGTTTGTCAAGATGAATCAGGGATGGAGCAGCCAGGATTTCCAGCCACCAATGCCAGATGCCTCAGAGTAGATTGACCAAGCTGCTACACCAACATTTCCCAATTATGGTTGGTTATGAAACCCTCTTGGGTTATCAATTAGGGTTATGGAACCCTCTTTGGTACTGCGATTGCCTGCTCCTGGCTCATCCTGTGTCTTTCAGGAACTACTTGCCTATCTGATGCTTCTGGCCTTGGGCCTTTAATTTGGGCAATATATGGGTTACTGATGCTGCTGTGGGGCCTGGGTCTGTTAATTTCAAATTTTTTCATAGGTAGCACCCGCTATCCAAAATCTTTTTCAAAAATTTCAAAAATTGTGGTGTTTTTTTGGAGGGATTGTGAAGCCCTGGTGTGTACTCGTGCATCAGCCAACTCCAGGCTGTGTCATTCAGGCAATATATGGGTTGCTGATGCCGCTGTGGGGCCTGGGTCTGGGAATTTCAAATTTTCTCATAGGTAGCACCCGCTATCCAAAATCTTCGGTTTAAATTTCTTAATTCATCTTTTAATCTTAGGGATTGTGAAGGCCTAGTGCCTACTCATGCTGCTGGCAACTCCGGGCTGTGCCATTCATCCACTATATGGTCTCCACATGCTGCCAACACCTCCATGCTGTGTCATTGAGCCACTATATGGTGTCCTCATGCTTCAGCCTCATCCAAGCTGTGTCATTCAGCCACTATATGGTGTCCTCATGCTGCCAACACCTCAACGCTGTGCTATTCAGCCACTGAATGGTCTCCTCATGCTGCCAACACCTCCAAGCTGTCATTCAGTCACTATATGGTCTCCTCACACTGATGCCACCACCAGGCTCTGTCATTGTGCTGCTGTGCGGCAGTGATTCTAAAAGCGATGCCGGTAATCTGCATGTTATTCTGAATAACAGTATTATTTCAGTAACCCAGCACACTCCATATGCGTTTTAGAACACAGCAAAGTGTTCTATACCCCTATAGAGGCTGTATGTAGGCTAGAAATATCCTTTTTTAATATAGATTCGCCACGAAAAAATTCATATCGAAACGAACTTTTCCGGAAAATTCGGCGAATCGGCTGAATCAAATTTTTGAAAAGTTCGCTCATCTCTAATGATGGTACATGAATTCCAATACTTGAAGATTCCGAACTATGAGACTCGCCGATCTGATTGTCCGGTATACTGAAAAAAACATTTGTATACGGTTAGGCAACTATCTGGGATCGAAGGAAGCCGTTTTAGCTTTCCGAAACGCGTTGGATATATTTTTGTCCCAAACGAGCCTTAGTAGTGACGTCACTTAGCTGCTCCAACTGCATCCAACTCTTTCAAACGGGATAGTGAGGTTGAGACGCCACCGGCCAGAGCTGTCTCTCTCCTAACCGAGCGCAACACCGACTCCGCAGGATCCGAACATGTCTCCGTCAGAGTGTCCGGACATTTACTCTCACCGCTTCCATAATCAGGTACCTTCATATCGATTAGAGTGTACCTGGCCCTATAGGAAATATATGTACCACCATCGGATAGTTGCCTAACCGTATACAAACGTTTTTTTCAGTATACCGGACAATCAAATCGGCGAGCCTGATAGTCCGGAATCTTCAAGTATTGGAATTCACGTACCATCATTACCAAATAGGTATCTATAAATTTGGATTTTTATATTGCCATATCAAACAGTGACACAGTCGTAGATACTGATACCATTTTATTATTACTTTTTGTTTTCACAGTAACTGCAGCATACAAATATTGTCTGATTAAGATTATGTCAAATACTGTCTGATATACATGATTTTAATAATTCATTACATGTAAGTACCACGTCAGTTACCGGTATATATATCTTCTTTTTGCTCCCCACCTATACAATTTACTATAGCAAGTGCCGGATTACTGTATATTGCATTCATTTATTAGTGTTACACTAATTTATCACTGAGTGGTTTTTAGGGACCCACCCGTAATCCTGGGCAGCTGCTAATATCCACACAGTAGCGCTTGTGTACACATTATTTTGACTTTAGTATGTACCTGCCAGACAGTAATGGACATGCTTAGGAAGGATCTCCGCTTGTCTTGGGGCAAAATTGCTATGTTGTGAGATTACCATAACACTGTGGCTAGCTTTTTGTGAACTGGTATTTCCTGTTTGAGTTTCCTTCTTTGCCTACAAATCCCATCATTCCATTTTCCTTCCTCCCACACATCAGCCACCCCGACCATTGAAACATAAATGAGCTGCATCCATTCAATAGACCTGTGAGCATGTCTGTTAGTCAATGTGCACAATAACATTAGGAACATCAACCAGCTGAATGTGCTGCCCACCATTCAGACCAGTGGGGTGGGATAGTGCTCTCCTCATGAATATTGTAGATTCATAACTATAAGTCTACTGTATTCTTTTAGCGCTCCTATTACTCAGATGGCAATTTTTTTCCTGCCCTTTTTGGCTACTAGGGCTATGGACCTGGAAACTGTATTTGCATGGAGCCGCATATTTAGCTGGCAGGCCCCCCTTTGATTTTCCTCTACAGAAAGGATCCTTCCTGCTGAAAGAATCAGGCATATTCAAATTCAACATGCCCATTTTTTCTTTTACCCAGTGTCTGATCTTGAAGGAGAATTTGCGTATACATTAGCAGATACTTAAAGATTAGCTCCCACCATCCTATTTTTTTTTCTGTCCCTGCCTATTGCCAATCTATCCCTAACCCCCTTCCTGCTTTTAATTTTTATTTTTACTATATTAAAAATGCCTTTTGTCTGCCTGGCAGTGTGCTCACTACCAGGCAGACTTCCCCAGCAGGCACCACGTCACTGATGCCTGCTGGGGGGGACTTCCGCCCTTGGTTCATCTACACAGGGTGCCTCCAGCTGTTTCACCACTACAACTCCCAGCTTGCCCTGACATCTATTGGCTGTCGGGGCATGCTGGGAGTTGTAGTATTGGAACAGCTGGAGGCACCCTGTGTAGATAAACTATTAGTTACATGCGGCGCTAGCCCGTCCCCTCCGTCTCCCTCCCCCCGCGCCATACCCCATTCCCTCCATCACAACCCCCCCCCCCCCCCGCATACCCCGTTCCCTCCATCACAACCCCCCCTCCCTCATTACACTTACTGCAGAGTCCGGCAGCGGGCGTGCAGGGACAGCAGTGGCGATGAGGCGGCGGCCGCGATGTGCGGGAGGAGTGGCCTCCCAGCCAGTGGCCGGGGAGCCAATGCGCTCGCTCCCTGCCTGTCAGTCCTTTTTCAGGCATGACGTCACGCCAGGCTGCAGCCGGCCACTAGGAGGGAGACCCCTAGTGGCCGGTTTTCAAATGTAAATTAAACCATTTTAATTTAAAAAAAATATAATAAAAGTATATTAGAGAAATGTTGTAGTACATAAGTACTACAACATATCAAAAAATAAAGTTGGTGACAGTGCCCAATTAATGATTCATCTGAGTGTGGAAGTGGCTTTCTCCCCTCACCCCATTCATAGTGTGTGCATGCTCAGCCAAATCAAGTGTGCATGTGTTTTGGAGGGATCAGGGAAGATAGATGTTGGACAAACAAACCCAACAGTCTGCAGTTTTACTTTGTAAACCGCAGTGCTATCTTTCTTTGATACGTAGCCACTACAGGCTTGGAGGCAATATACACATTTCAGGGATTGTTCTTACACTGGGGGCCACAATCCATATGGTACTCTGTACACTGTGAATGCAACCACATGCGGAGGGAAATTTTAAAGGGGTAATAGTTCTTCATCAGCACATTTAAAGTGTAGATCCGATGGTGGATCCAGCTGCAGGATATGTGTTTAAATTTCGCTTCAACTTCTGAGCCCGAGACCTGCCCAAGGCTTCAGTGATCAGGGTGCAGTTTTACTGGATGTCCCATACAATGCTATCCGTATCCTGGGTCATTATCGGATGTATGCTTTAATGTAAAGCCAATAGGGAGATTTATCAAGCTTTCTAGTAATTAGATTCTCTTTGTTGCCCATAGCAACCACTCACAGCACATTCCTCATATTGCTCTGGTAAAATGAAAGCTGAGCGGTGATTGGTTGCTATGGGCAACAAAACCAATCTTACTATTAGGCCATGTTCACACATAAAATTTACGAGTGGAACCCAGCAAAAAAAAAAAAAAATTAGCTCAGAAATTCCATTGCAGCAAAGTCCCATTGTTTGCAATGGGATTCTTCTGCACAGTTCATTCTTTCGGCATTATCCGCTCGGAAATACATTGCTGTCTATGGAGACGGAACACTTCCAAGCAGTCCTATCTATTTGTGGAATGTCCGCCTGTGTTCTGGGTGGACATCCAGCAAATTTTCCACCACGTAACCTAAGACAGCTTGATAAATCTCCCCAAGTGTTTCTTCATGTCTAGTGAGAGGATAGATTTCTGTCATGACTTGTCCAGCTCCCATGTGATCTCGCATCATAAGCCAATCATCCTCAACCACCTTGTAGTCCACCGCTGAGATCCCCATTGCCATTTCTGTCTTTGTAGTGCTACGCTAGCTTCTCCCTGGTCACATAATGTACTTGTTCTTGTCATATGTCCCGTCGTTCTGTTTTTCCTTGTGAAAGTCTTTGTGATTTTTATTTCTTTTTGTTTGTTTTGTTTCAGGAGTGATGCCACAAAAATGAAATTTGAAGGAAAAACTTTTCATTTATATGTGAGAGAGAAGGAGGTAAAATGTCAATATATACCCTGACAGACTGGTATATACATATGGACTGGTATATATACTGGGTGACTAGATGATATGTAAACCTACATCTATTAAAATATATATATATATATATTTATATATATACACTAACTGACTGGAATGGTTATTACGCCTGATTAACACAACTTAGGGGCAGTGAGCTAAAGCTATATATACCTTTACTGAATGACTGATGTGTATACATACAGAATGTGACAGGTATACACACCAACTCTATTATTGCTTTTGCATAATTCCATAAATTTACATATATATACATACATATGTGAAATTATTCCTACCCAATTTAATGATAAAAAGGATTACCCGGAAAGTGTTGCTAGGATAGCAATGACAATTGAAAAAAACACACACCTACCTTGCTCCCTTGGGGATCCCACTGTAAAGTAGTAGTAGTTTTGGTACTCCAGAGAAATTAGGTAGATAACATTTCTTGTTTCCAGATAACCTCTTTAAAATGTACCTGTCACTTTAAAAGAAAAACTTTTTGACATGTATTAGAGACATGTCAACAGTTATACAGTGATCCCTCAACTTACAATAGCTTCAACATACAATTGTCTTTTCTGGACCATTGTAACTTGAAACCAGACTCAACATACAATACTACAGACAGTCCAGATCTGTGAAACGTGTCAATGGCTGGAAGAACCGACCAATCAGAATGGGCATTTCACTGGTAAAACACCTGTATTATTGAAGTGCATGCACTGAATTCCTGTCTGGAAGTGCCCCTTACAGTACAGGGAGGTATTACATGTTCTGTACTACTCTTGACCTGTGCCAGGGATAGCTGCTGTTTTGGACTCCAGGTGGAGGCAGCTCCATTTTACTTTTTTTTATAGGGCATTGCGTGTCCTGTACAGGGCCCTGAAGAAGCTCCTGTTCTCTACATAGACAGTGATTTACAGCTCCCAGCAGATCTTTCTTTCTTTTAAATACATAAGGACTTGCTTTATCTGTATAAGTTATCTACTTATTGTTCTTTAATCCTCACTTTTTCCTATTTTTGGATGACATTTTGGTGGCTTCAGAACCAATGAACAGGTTTCCATAGAGTTATGGTTTCAACATACAATGGTCGTCCTGGAACCAATTAATATTGTAACTTGAGGGACCACTACATTTGGTCGGGTTCTGAGTCTTCAACGACAAACAATTTCTAGAAATAGCGTGAAGAGACGCACGTGGCTGTGCACCTCTCTTCCTGCTCTCTGAGAGAATCCCATAGAATTACATTGTAAGTTTATCATTTTGCTATTTATATTATTAAAATAATCCTAAAATCTGGCAGTTTTCATTCTGGCCACTAGGCCTAATATTAGTCTGACACTTCCTGTTCTGTAGGGATACATTTTTAGCAGTCTACTCCTAATCATTACAGGCAAGATTACAAAAAAAGTTGACACCAATATGTAGATAACACTGGATCCACCATTTACAATATGTAATGTGCACAGTTCACTTGGTCTTCCTCCCTTTACAGGTTACAAAGCTTTATTTTCTCTCTCTCCCTTTTGTTTTTTGTTTTTTTGTTCATGACTTGTCCAATGAGTCAACTCCAGACTAAAGGTTCCTATGGTTCATGTGGCTAAAATAACAGGAAAGATGGCCACTCCCATACAGCAGATACATTAGCCCTTGTTTACATCTGAACACAGCCTATATTTGTAATATACATTGGAAAATGAACTGAATGTAGTCTAGTAGTGACTAAGTTCAGTACATTTCCAAGAGCATACAGCTTTTTTTTTTCTCCACTAAGGCTGGGTTCACAATGTGTTTTCCACCTACTTTTTAACTTGTTACTTTAACAATGTTTCCGTTAGGTGTCCTTAGACAGCCATCCTTTTGGCCTTCATCTGTGCAGTTATGTCAGAATAACACAAAACAATGAAGTATATTATTGTGTAGTTGCTTGCAGTGTTTTCCTTCATAGAAAAACATTAAAGTTGTAAGAGTCACGGTAATACTGCAAAGCACGGGCAGACAAATATTGCTGTGGAACCCAAGTTGAATGTCTCCTTTACACTCACACTTAAAAACACAAAACAGCATATGTCACTATCCCTAAAACTGCCACAAACCAAAGCGCTAACAAAAAGTTTATAAAATTATATCTTCTCTTTTTGCAACAAATACATTGTCATCCATACTGTATTGAAAGAATGACTGGATCTGACTGAAATAGGCTGACATTTTTATTTCTCTCAGCTTTGGTAATATTTTTTTTTCTAAATCTCCTGTTTTTTATAAATTGTATTTATTTCCTCATCTTTGTACATTATCAAATACTAAAAATCTAGACTCAAAACAAGTCAAATGTGAAAATGTAGAAAAAGGCTCAGCCCAAAACAGATTATAGACTGTTTGCCTTATGACCATATTTTTAATATACTGGCACCAGCCTTCACATGTGAATAGAGTACTTATTTCTGAGTGTGTGTATTCATCAGTCATATAAGCCCTATATATACCAGTCAGTCAGGATATATATAATGTACATGGGCAACCAACCAACCATCAGATAGCAAGGCTGTCAAACTTTAGGCCCTTCCCTTGTAAAGAGTGACATGATTTGACAGCACTTCAGTTGTTCTTCTCAGATCTGTGTAATTTAGGTTAAAATGTACATTTAAATATCTTTCTGTATAGGAAAAACGCTTGGTGCTGACATTCTTAGCACCTACTCCAGAGGCCTGCAAGCATCTGTGGAAATGTGGAGTGGAGAACCAGTCTTTCTACAAGTCAGTATTCTGTTCAGTATTACATGCACTGTAAATGATTTGCTCCTTATTTTCTATGTGTGTACCTAAAACTTAGACCCCACTGTTTCCACATCTTTTTCCTTTCCACGTATATCATTGTCTGCAGACTTGAGAACTCCAACCAGGTCCGCACGGTTTCCAGTAGTAATTTGTTCTTCAAAGGGAGCCGCTTTCGATACAGGTAATTCTTGTAAATTTAGCCATACATGTAAGAGTTACTCAGGTCAGCAACTTTACCTCCCCATTAAGGCTTAGTTCTGAAATTTATTTTCTTTTTACAAATACACCATAAACATTTTAATGTATATTTGTATGTTTTATTGGTAGGACAGAAAAGCCTATTGAATACCAATTTGATGGTATACCGGCAGTTGAAAGGGAAAATGGGATGTAAATGGATACTAATACAGGCCAGCATTTATCATTGTGTTTACCCTTTTTTTCTGTCTAAATTTGGCGCTCTTTTGGCGCAATTGTCCCTTTTTTTATTTTTGCACCTTTTGGTTTACACATTTCTGCTGATTTTGAGTTGTAATCCACTGATTTTGGCAATGCGCATGATATGGAAGGGTTTTATAAACTGCGCCTTTTGGTGAAAAGGCACAAAACTAACAAAAAGTCTTTAAACTACACCGGCCCAGACTTAGCTTAGCTTTTTGGTGTATGTGAAGAGAGAAATTTCAGAAAATGTTTACCTGCACAAAATTTATCAAATGCTCTACGACCATTTAATAAATGTGCTGTTCCTACACATTACCAGCACATAAAAAAGGTGTTGAAAATGCTTCACTTACACCTACAATGATAAATTCCCCCATAGTTTGTGGGTAACATATGTTGAACGGATGCCTAGCTGTGCTATTTGTCACCCATTAGCTATAATGGCAGCCATTTTAATGGATACATCATGAAAAAGCTCACATTGTATCCAGTAAATGGACCCCGCATTAGTCTGTGGTTAAGGCACCGCTGTTATGCATTCTTAACAGCTGCCATTTATTGTATATGTTGAAAGCTATTTCTGCTAAATACTTTAGATGGAGATCCTACTGTATGGTTTGGCAGCCAGGACTACCAGTATATGGGTGACATTAGGCCACATAAGCTCTACTGCAGTTTTCCACTCCCTAAAATATTCTGTGTTGCTATCTCTGCTAAAATTTATGGTCCTATCAAACGTATTTTGCTGTCTACCTTTTAATACTCCACAAACTTGTTTATATGTGCCTACGTTTTTCCCTAGTGGTCGAGTTGCTAAAGAAGTAATGGAATCAAGTGCCAAAATCAAAAGGGAGCCTCCTGAAATTCACAGGTATTGTTGTTTACAAAATATTTGTTACTTCTTCCTAACAACATGTGCTCTCTAATGCAAACAAAAAGACAGAGCAAAGCTTCTAATGACAGTATGTCTGAAACAGTGTGATGTATCAGAAGGGAAGTAGCATCGAAAAAGTATGTGCTCACCTTGTGGGGTTGCGTGCCAGACACAACCACCATGCAGTGCTTGGTATACAGAATAAGCGGAGCTGCCTCCCGGGAATCAGGGTAGAAATCCCCCAGCTGATCGTAGGACATCGGTAGTAGAAAGGAGAAAAATGGGATGTCCAGGCGCATACCGCAAGTATAGACTGACATCCAGATGCGGATATAAACTTCTTTATTAGGCCAGCTTCAGACGTGTTTCAAGACTGCGGTCTCTTTCTCAATGAACAAATGGCTTCTAACACGTATATGGTCCAAATGCTGTTTAAAACAATAAAAGCGTGCAAGCGGGCTGGTTGCTGGACCGCCCCGTGTGAACTGCGCATAGTGGTGACGTAAACAAACACACCTGTTAAGGTGGTGACATGTAAACAAAGATACTATATGTTAAAAACATCACTGTAAAATCACCAGAGTCATTATAGATACAATAAAATCCTATAAAACCATGTTGAAAGTATTAAATAATTGGTGTCAGTGGTGCATCTGTGCTGGCAGGATCCCAGTCAGGCTGTGGGGATCCCCGATCTGTTATTGGAGCGTATAAACACATAAGCCGGAACAGTGCCGTCTTACCTGTGGGACACAAACACTGAGGGATGAAGGTTGTCCGGTGAGATAAACTGGATGAAATGTATTCCGGTCCCGGGATACGGCTCGGCGCTTGCAGAGTATGAATGTGATGCAGAGTTAGCGCATGCGCACTGATGCGCACAGCCGGGACTATGATAACTCCTATGGGCTGTGCACGGGCATAAAGGTGCTGTGAATAGTACGAAGGCGGGGAATTGGATGTAAATTAATATAGTTCAGAAGGTGACACGGCAGGAGATGGTACCAATAAAAGAACGTGTATAAATAATAAATACATTTAGGGGTTAATAGTGAGTATAATGGAATGAATAAATATTGATTGTGCCAGCCCTCATAAGGCAGGTATAAATGTATCTCAAAGAACTGTTAATGGGGTGTAACAGTATAAAGGGCACATGCAGAATTAATGGACCTCAGTTGCCCCTATTACAAACGTATAATAGCAGGGATTGGGAGACCTGGATGCAGGAGATGGTAGCAGGAATTACACATTTTCCAAGCATTTATTGAATCCCGAAGGGTATAACGTGTTCATTCTGTATATCCAATATGATTTGCGTTTGCACAATCTTCCAAAGTGGTCCTCTGAACTTTCAGGAATTTGTTCTAACGCTGTGACTGTGAAATCCTGGAAGTTACTCTTATGAGCTTCTGTTGCATGTCTGGACATGCTTTGCTTCAAAAATTGATAAGAGAGGAATTTTCCCAAAACAACCAATCAAAGCTTAGCTTTCACTATTCCAGAGCTCGTTAGCTGAGCTGTGATTGGTTGCTGTGGGAAAATCACTCTATTTTTTCTCTTACACAGTTTGATAAATCTGGGCCATTATATCTATGTCCATTAAATCTGCTCCGGAGTTGCTGGGTCGTGCGGCCAATATACTGTAGATGACAGGTGCACTCAATTTGTTATATCACATATGTGGAACTACAGTCCATGGTGAGTCTTTATCTGGAAGGTTTCCCATGTCTGATGTACTGGTACCCCTTTTTCAACTACACCCTAGACACCGCACCATTATAATAGCTATATTTAGGACCCATTAACACCAACTACAGGTGAAAAGTGGTGTTATACATCCAATTGTTTGTTACTATCCAATCTGAGTGTGTCCAGTACTATAACACATCCACATCTATTTCATACTTCTAGTTCTTTTTGACCATCCAACAATCCATAATAGCAATATTTTCGGACCATCACCCAGTCACCATATTTAAAGGATCCTCACAGAGGACTCACGCTCCGCATTACACATACAAGCATACCATCACTCCATCAAGATGGAATACTGGGCTAACCTACTGAGTGAACGGGAGAAATTGAACAATCAATTAAACAAATGATCAACACTTAGGACATCACACATATTACGACAGAGACCTTGGATTTACATCCTGAAGTAGGTCTTCCTAAAATATTCCTTGATCTAGAAAGGCTACTCAAGAGCGAAATTCAACATCACTTAGATCTGAAATTCGTGCGCTTCTATATACAAGAGAATGTCATCCCCAGAGGTCTGTGGCTACGTCACAAACCTGCATTCAAGAACGACGAAGCCTTTGTCCGAAGGTGGGAAAATCTCATCTCATACACGATTTCTCCCTTAGTATGATGCAGGCGTTATTGTGAGAAGAGGGAGGAACTCTGCAACACTCTGGACGATAAAATTACACAGACCACTAATATCCTTAATACGTATAGGGGCAGCCACGATTTCACCCGGATGGACAAACTACTTAGCATGAGGATTCTCAACCTAGAAAAGGGCACATTGGAAAAAAAAATGTATAGAGATAAAAATGATTACCTCACTGGCAACATCAAATACTGGAAAAAAAACTAGGACGGAGAATCAGGAGGATTCAAAACCAATAATACCCTGGAGACAGGAATTGCAAACAACACACCCACCAAATCTACTAAAAGGAGGCAAAATCTCAGACCCCTTAATGGGCGGTCCTTCATGAATAGCACATATAGAAAACCCAAGGAAGAAACAAAGTCAGGAGGTCCTTAACATATGGGACCTAGAGAAATCCATAATGCGAAGATGACCAACCAAAGAACTACACAGGATACCAAAAACTGCAGAATCAGTGAGAATGTTGTGACAAAGGAATAACCCCTTCTCAGCAAAAAAACTTTTCTCCACACAAGGGACACCATCTATGGATGTACCATCCTCCAGTAAGTTTGGAGAAGAAACCAGAGGTGAGGAGAGTTTCATTGGGGGGGGGGGGATTGAGCCCTGTGGACATAGTGAGACAGCTACTCCATACGTGGATCATGCTATAGAGGTGCTGGAAGAGACTTCTGATCTAGATGTTTTACTACAACAAGCACAGGAGCTGTCTTCTCTAGCCCTACCTCCTATGTTTTTTTCAGAAGTAGGACCGAAAGCTCCACATATACCTACAGTTGTGGACAATAATCAGGAATTGGAACAATACAGGAGAAACTCTAATACAGCGAATGCAGAAGATTACACCCAAAGTGATTCAAATGGGGATGGAAAAAAACAAAGAGAGTCTGCCACACCTCTAAGTGCCAATAGGTGTTCTCCAGCTTTTTTAGATCTTCCACAAGTATTAACCCCCACGTATCACGGCAGGACCAAAACCCTCACAACGCTGATAACGGAATATACAGTCTGGCAAGGACAAAGAGAAATTATCAGAAGAAGAAAGACCAAAAAGGGATGCCGAGGGGAAAGAAGAAAAATTAACACGACAGACAAAAATCCAAGAAAAACAAGAAACTTCGGTAAAAATCTTTAACCTCTCGAGCCACATACTATCTGAGGCAGAGAGAGAGGTCCTCAATAAAGGGCTGTCCTTCTGCCCCACTGGGAAAATAGATGAGTTCAAACTCTTCATAGAATTGAACACATATATTAGAAAGCTCACATTGGGCCGACATTTCTTTATGCTGGAAAATAATAGGTCCGGGCTAACAACCAATCAAACAGATCCTGATACCTCTCAGCTGGATCCTGCGGCGTTGTGTAGCGGGTTGAAGCCCAAATCTGCATTGTATCCAACCCACCACAAAGGTGAGTTTATAGTTACCTTCTATACCCTAGTGGCTAAAGAGTCTCGTAATATTAATAGCAAATGTAAAATTAAACATAATCTTACTAAGATTCCAGACAAAGCAATGAAGGAGCTTGCAGAGAATAGAAACATCATTATCCGTAGCACGGATAAGGGTGGTGGGGTGGTGATTCAGGATCTTTCCACCAATCTCACTGAAGCCTTTAACATCATATCTGACCCTAACTACTATAAAGAAATCCCCACCGAACCGACCATGGAGTTCCTAAAAGAATGCCACTCTTTGGTTGATCAAGCATATGAGACAGGAGTTCTCAATCGGACGGAGCAAGACTTCATAAAAATCTGCAACTCTAGGACACCAGTATTTTACCATCTACAAAAATTACATAAAGACCCTTTCAATCCCCCAGGACGTCCGATCATTTCTAGAGTCCACTCTGTCACAAGCAACTTGACCAATTATGTAGACATTATGCTACA
Source organism: Hyla sarda (assembly GCF_029499605.1). Taxonomy (NCBI): domain Eukaryota; kingdom Metazoa; phylum Chordata; class Amphibia; order Anura; family Hylidae; genus Hyla; species Hyla sarda. The sequence continues at coordinate 93,580,158 of NC_079192.1, forward strand.
AAAATATGTGGTCAATCTCCCATCTTATCTTAAGGATATACACACCCTAATTGGACTTCTGAAACCTCTACCATGGAGACCGAGCTATAAGTAGGCCACATTAGATGTGTCCGCGTTATATTCCAATATCCCTCACCAACTTAAACTGGAAGTGATTTCATCGGTCCTTTCAACAGACAGTTCCATGCCATCTGAACAGAAGACATTCATAACTGAGTATTGCTTTCATTCTATCCCATAATTACTTCAGTTTTGAACAGAAAATATTCCTGCAGTCCACTGGGACTGCAATGGGGACGCGCTTTGTGCCATCATTTGCCAACTTTTATATGGGTGATTTTGAAAAGGAATACATCTCCAACCACACCTCTGGAGTGAACATATAATATTTTATAAACGGTACATAGACGATTTATTGTTTATTTGGGATGGGACCAAGGAAGAGTTCAATGACTTCACAGACCATCTCTACAATAATGGAATTTTTGGACAAATGTTCCAGCAATAGAATCGAATATTTGGACTTGGAACTAACATCAGAGGGTCCCAACATAATTAATAAGACCTACTTCAAAACGGTAGATTGCAACAGCCTACTTGACTATAGGTGTTGCCACTTCCATAAGTTGAAGAAAAGTGTACCATATGGCCAATTCCATAGAATTTGTCAGAATTGCACTAAGGTCTCTGACTTTAAGACCCAGAGTAAGACCATGAAAAAGCGACTTCAAGAAAAGGGATATCCAAAAAACATCATAAAAACCGCCTTTCTCAGATGGGGGAAACCTTCCAGATAAAGACTCGCATGGACTGTAGTTCCATATATGTGATATATCTGATTGAGTGCACCGGTCATCTACAATATATTGGCCGCACGACCCAGCAACTCCGGAGCAGATTTAATGGACATAGATATAATGTCTGTCATCAATTTTTGAAGCATAGCGTGTCAAGACACGTGACAGAAGATCATAAGAGTAACTTCCAGGATTTCACAGTCACAGCGTTAGAACAAATTCATGAAAGTTCAGAGGACCGCTTTGGAAGATTGTGCAAACCTGAATCATATTAGATATACAGGATGAACCTGTTATACCCTTCGGGACTCAATAAATGCGTGGAAAATGTGTAATTCTTGCTACCATCTCCATTCTACATATGCCCTTTATATTGTTACACCCTATTAACAATTCTTTGAGATACATTTATACTTGCCTTATGAGGGCTGGCACAATCAATATTTATTCATTCCATTATACTCACTATTAGCCCCCAAATGTATTTATTATTTTTGCACATGTTTTTATTGGTACCATCTCCTGCCGTGTCACCTTCCAAGCAATATTATTTTACATCTAATTCCCCGCATTCATACTATTCACAGCACCTTTACGCACGTACACAGCCCATAGTAGTTATAGTCCCGGCTGCGTGCATCGGTGCGCATGCGCTAACTCCTCATCACATTCATTCTCTGCTAGCGCCGAGCCGTATCCCGGGACCAGAATACATTTCATCCAGTTTATCTCACCGGACAACCTCCATCCCTCAGTGTTTGTGTCCCACAGGTAAGACGGCACTGTTCCGGCTTATGTGTTTATATGCTTCAACAACAGATCGGGGATCCCCACGGCCTGACTGGGTTCCTGCCAGCACAGATGCACCACTGACACCAATTATTTAATACTTTTAACATGGTTTTATAGGATTTTATTGTATCTATAATGACTCTTGTGATTTTACATTGATGTTTTTAACATATAGGGGGAGATTTAGCAAAACCTGTCCAGACGAAAGTTGCTGAGTTGCCCATAGCAACCAATCAGATCGCTTCTTTCATTTTTGAAAAGGCCTCTGAAAAATGAAAGAAGCGATCAGATTGATTGCTATGGGCAACTCAGCAACTTTCCTCTTGACAGGTTTTGAAAAATCTCCACTATAGTATCTTTGTTTACATGTCACTACCTTAACAGGTGTGTTTGTTTACGTCACCACGATGCGCAGTCCACGCGGGGTGGTCCGGCAACCAGCCCGCTCACACACTTTTATTGTTTTAAACAGCATTTGGACCATGTACATGTTAGAAGCCATTTTTTCATTGAGAAAGAGACAGTAGTCTCCAAACGCGTCTGAAACTGGCGGAATAAAGAAGTTTATATCCACATCTGGATGTCAGTCTCTACTTGCGGTATGCGCCTGAACATCCCATTTTTTTTCCTTTCTACTACCGATGAACATGTGCTCTCTGGTAGCCTCTGGTAGATTTTTTTTAATCAAAACTCTGGTTAAAAACTCCAGGCATTATAGATATCAATAAAAGCCGAGCAAAAATGTTAGCATCAAATGTCTATGTGCTTTGGGGGATATTTATTAATCATGGCTTAAAAGGAGTAGTAAATGAGTTGCTTATAGCAGTCAGATTACTTTTATGAACTGGAATCTGTTTGATTGCTGTGGGCAACTTCTGCACTGTATCTTTGAACTAGTTTTCCTGAATCTTCAGGCTTGTTGGTTAAAAAAAAAAAAAAACTAACATTTTTGTCTTTTTTTATTTTTTTTTGTGGCACAGAGCAGGGATGGTGCCAAGTCGTAGTTGTCCATCAATTAGCCATGGACTGAGGTTAAGCAGTGTTCCCCGGACACGGAGACGTGCTGTTCACATATCAATCATGGAGGGTATGTATAGTTTTTGTCATTGTAACTTTGATTAAAGAGAATCTGTCAGAAGTTTTGGGCTATCAATAAAGACCCATAAAGACATTGGGGAAATGAGTAAAATCAAACCTGGGGTGTCTGTCATAAACGCTTATCCATGCCACCACCAGAAGTTTCAAAGGCCGAATTCTTCTTCCGTGCACAGTCAATGATAGCTGAGGAGGGTGGCAAGGAAAGCTCTTAATGAACAGAGCTCCCTGCATGGAAGAAGAAAATTATGACTCTTTGACATCTGTGGCAGAGACAGCCAGAGCATGGAACAGCATTTATCTTGGTTGAAGTGACTGAAGCAGACAGCTCTGTACATTGTGTAGTGGTCATGTTGTGTTACTGCAGCACAGCTCCTATTGAAGTAAATGGAAATGGAGCTGCAGGAACCCAGCGCAACCACTACATAGTGTACAGAGCTGTCTGCTCCCAGATCGATTTACTATGTAAGCAAGCACCGCTTGCTCAACAGCTGGTCAGCAGGGTGTCAGACACCCATGATCAAATATTGATGGACTATCCTGTGAATATATGATATCAATGAAAAAAATTATACTCCCAGAAAACCCCTTTCCCTTGGAATTGGTTGCTATACACTAGGGCATTCTCAATGCATCCTTCATGACTGTATCATGCCATGCAAATTTAAAGGTTAGTATTAAAGATATATACATCAGTATGATAGTTATAATAGGTTCTTAGTGGTCATACACTGCAGTTTGGGAAACCCAGACTTTATAAAAAAAAGTGTGAAATAACAACTCTAGTACTGAACCCTTTTATAAATCCTCTCCATCTGGATATTAAGTGTGTGGATGAGGACATTAGTCTGGGAAATGGGACAGTGTAAGGAGCTGCCGTCTTCCATGTGGAGTGGTAAATGACAGCTGGGCACGTACTCTCCTGATTCTGCTCAGTAGTAAATATACTGGTTCCCAAAATAGCTTGCGGGAACCAGAAGCTTCACCTTGTATGTCAGAGCATAGAGAGAGAGGAGGTGGAGAGATACATTCTGGAGATGTGGAGAGGCAGAAGCCAACGGAGAAGAGAAGAAAAGTGGAAGGCTTATAGAAAGTGTCTTGAGAAAGAGGGGAAGGCAAGTGGGGAACAGTCAAAGTGGGTATTCAGGGTAGAAAGTGTGGGTAGAGGTATAGTTGTAAGTAAGTGCTGCGTGCATGAAATAGGAAGTAAGTGCAACCAGATATCAGAACTATTCCCCTTTCATCATGGTGAAGTGTCTTATCCGTATCAAAACCAAAGTGAATGTTCACCTGCGCATGATCAATCACTGTTACCGTGATGTGAAAATTCGAGTGCTTAGTCTGGGGCCTCGGCTTTTGGGTAGAGCTCTGGGGGCATTGCCCCTCTTTCCAGCTCTTATTGGAGCGATCCCTGTGTCTACTACACCACCTGCAACTGATAGAGAAATGGGAATAACAAGTGAAGGAGGAGTGGTCCCTACACCAAGTAGACAAGCTGCAATTGCGAGAGAAATTGGAATAACAGGTAAATTTCACAATACAGAGCATGGCTGTGTCCAAAAGCTACTGAGTATTTATATGCATGTCCATGTGTCTATTGTGCAGGTATACGTCACTTTCTATACTCTCCTAACTGTTGATGTTCCCACAGGTCTGGAATCTCTCCGGGACAGCACCCACTCTACTCCAATTCGTTATTCTGACAGCATTGATGCTTTATCTCCTTGCACATCTCGGGAGACTGTGATCAGCGATGAGGCATACACTCCTTGTTCCAGCATCCTTCCTACTCCTGTGTGTGAATCCAGCCTTGAGTTATCCTTTGGGCAGCAGGGGAATGGAGCAACCTGCACAACTCAGGATGAGGAGAGTGACCTAGTCGCACCCAGCATTCCTGACCTGGAGATACCACCACCAGCTTTACCTGGGCTAGAGCAAGCAAGTCCTAGGGAACCTGAACCTGAACAGGCAAATAAGTTTCTACAAAGTGTTCTGCGGCTGCTCGCAGTCACTCTGTGTCTTCTGTTGGCATTACTGTTGTTGCTGGTTATATTGGCAGAGTCCGATCTGGAGTTAGCATTTTTGAGGGACATTAGGTTGACACCTGAATTCCAGCAGTTCCATTATCAATACTTCTGCCCTTTGCGCCGATGGGTATCATGCAAACTACACCCTCTCATTCGCCTCATTGACTCTTGATGTTATGTGCTGTGGCCCTCATTGACTGTGAGAAGTGATGTCTTCCAGTGTCCTCCCCTTCTCGTCCCTGTCTTGTCTCACAAACCCTTCTTAGTACAAAGGTTGTCAAAATTACCCTTTGCTTTGGGTTGTACAGTGTGAATGGGTGTATGAAGATGAGAGAGGTGGAGGGTACCCAGAGACATTGCATGGGGGTTGTGTAGCCACTTTAAGCTCTGTAATGTCACACTCATGAATCCTATATATGGGTTCAGCAGGATTATGTTTCATCAAGCTCAGAAAACAGACTAGAGATTCTACATCTACATTCAAGCCTCCTGCGTCAACACACAGCCCATGCATAGGCAAGGATTGGACGCTTGATAGCAGATATATGGCAAGCTGTCAAACATGTATTGTTTACTTACAATATCCAACATGACCTGAGTGGCTCCTCTATAGATACAAGAGTCAAGAATAGGAACATTGGGAGATTTTCTAAGCAATACTTGCCAGAATTCTGGTTAAAATGTTTCCATAAAACTGGCAAACTAAATTTATGTTTTATACATAGCTAAGAGGCGTCTTAAAATGTGCCAGATATTAATGATGTGCGCCATTATCCTGGCACTAAAATTTGGTGTAAACTGAGCCAGGCAAGAGCTGCTGTAAGATAAATAGTCCATCTCCTAATCTCATATCCTAGGAAAGTAGATAACTAGATGACCAGTGGTGTCCTGACTGCTGGGACTCCCACCAATCAAGAAAATGGAAGTCAATTGTTTGCTGAGTGAATGGAGTTATAGCGTGCATGCTCAGCCACAACTCTTTTCACTGTCTACAGGACTTTATTGGTCAGCAGTGTATGGAAATCCCATTAAGAACGATGGCTGAGCACACATGCTGGGGGCTATTGACCTCCACTCTCATGATCTGTTGGGGCCCACCCCATTAAGGCTAGTGTAACAGTTGTTTATGGTCACTTTGGCTAGATGGCTTCATCACTGCTGTCAGATGCGCACATAAAAACCTTAAAGCAAAGTAACTCAAGTCAAGCAGGTAGCCAGAAATGTACTAGTTGACCACTGGTTCGGTATGGTTTATTTTTTCTTAGTACTGTTTCCTGATCACAGAGTATCAGCTTCCATTGTGTATACCCAGGTACATTCAGTTCTAGCAAAAGACTGATTTGGCATAAAAACTTTTGCCTTGTTAGTAGTAACTGTGTGGCAGCACATATTACAGATTTATTTACACCACATCTTACATATTCTTATGCTGTGCTGCTTCAGCTACGTTATTTAAATTATGGGTCCAATAAATGGTCACTAAATAGCATGCAGCTGTTACTGTTTCCACTACCCCATATGGAACATTCTCACTGCTGACCAGGCTTATTATATTAGTTTGCTATGACATCTAGAGGCTAAGTGTAGGTACTACACCCAAAACAATATTCCCTGCAGTTAAAGGGGTTATTCAGAATTTCTTCCAAAAATAGCATCACATCTGTCATCAGGTTGGGTATTGCAGCTTGGTTTCATTGAAGTGAATGGAGTCAAGTTGTAACACCACACGCCACCTGAACACAGGGGTGTTGCTGTTTGTGGAAGAAATTAGCTTTGTTTTTCCATTCTTAGATAACCCTTTTAAATTGTTGTACTGTACAGATTAACATTTTTTTATGTTACTAGTTCTGTAAGCTTATCTTCAAATGCATTATAAATAATGCCAGCCATTGACTTTATGGCTATATTATACGAGAATAATGAAAGCTGTTTGGCTGCCATTTGAACACTCTGGTTGGAAGCTTGCTTTAAAATGTATATGATGTCTTTTTGGGTTGATTCACACTTTATGGACTTGTTGCACTTAAAGCTATGATTTTTGCATTTGGGTGCAACTTTAGAAATATCTATGGACATTTATCAACGGCTTTAGTCAGGTTTTCTTTACTATAATTGTCGCAAAATTGTCGCAACTGCGACTACGCGATTTTTCATGCGACATTTTGACTGGAAAGCGAGAAAAGCAAGTTTTCCAAAAATTAACTACGTAGTAAAAAATTTAAAATGGACTACGGGTAGTCAGGTATTTATTAACTGCGACAGTCGCAACTGCGCAAAAAAAAGTCGCAACAGCGTTAAAAATTGACTAAATTTACTCCAGCTCAAACATGGAGCAGAAAAAGCTACTACCAAAGTAAAAAAGAAAAAAATTATCAACAGGCTGAAACCAGTTGATAAATAAGTCACACATAAGCAAAAAAAAAAGTAAGGAAAAAATTACTAAAAAAAAGAATACATAAGCAAACATTGATAAATGTCCCTCATCATGGCAAAACCTGTAAGATAACCATGACTCATGAATATACCCAAAAGGCTCAATTTACAATAGCATTAGGATACATTATTATGCTGTGGAAAGAATCCATAGCAGGACCCTGTAAAATCACCATATCCACGTATAGGTTTTGCCACAGATCTGACCCATTATAGTACAGAGTGTACAATATGCTGCAATTTATATGGGAAATTGGCAAAAGACAAGGCATGCCACAAATTTTATTAATTTAGAAACAGTCAATTGCCTTCAATTATTCTGTACATTTAGTGGAGATTTAAGACTATTCTGCAATGTGTGGACATGCCCTTATAAAGCTCTCCTTTTGTGGATGTTCACACATACTATCTATGCTGCACATTTTATGCTTTGTTTAGCTATTTATATTGATTTAGGGCATGTTCCCACGTACTGCTTCAGATTTTATGCTGTGTTGAGCTATTGATTTATGTTGATTTCCACGGCATAGAATTTGCAGCATAAAATCAGCAGCCTGTACTGTGTGCGTGAACTTGCCCTTAGGTTGGTATTGCACACTGTGAGGTTTTTATTTATTTATTTATTTTTTGGTTTTTTTTAAGTGCCAGTGCAGTTTTTGATTCACTTTTTTGAGCCAAAAGCAGAAGTGAATTCGGTATATGTCTTTAATTTATACTTCACATTTTTTTTTATACCCTTGGTGTTGGCTCTAAAAGCTAAATGAAAAACTGCCACAAAACGCTGTGTGTAAAACCAGCTTATGTTTTATCTCATCAGAAATAAGATATGAGATTCCCTCTTCTGGTAAAGAACCTGACCCTATAACAGGAACTGCCACTCACCTAAACATGACTTCCAGAAACCCAAAATTACAGTTAAATCATATACCATATAGTTCTGCACATTTCTACATTTTCGCACCACATTATCTAGTGTATTCTCATTGGTGGATGGATATATTGTAGCCAAGGCTGCTAACACAGTTTTTCCTTTATAGTCCTGGTAGGGTGACAATAAACCTTACATCACACAGAATCCTAGTAGATATAGCATCCTGTTTTATAGGTTGCAATATGGAGACTGACCAGAGCGGGGCTGCAGATGAATTTTCACATCATAGGTATGAGCTATATGATAATGTACAAGAAAGTGATAGTAAACTGTAGATGAGCGGAAAGTCCAAAGAGCGAAAGAGAAAGTGAAAGCTCCACTTTATTACAAGTTGTATTAAGTTGGTGAAAGGCTATGTATAGTGATGTCTGTGCATTAGTAGAAGGTGAGATCTGTTTAGCCAGTTGTTTGTATATATGGAGAAGATGAGAGCTCTGTGTCCTTATGTCTGTGTATTAGGAGGTGGGAGCTCTGTGTCCTGATGTCTGTGTATTAGGAGGTGATAGCTCTGTGTCCTGATGTCTGTGTTTTTTTTTTTAGAGGAGGTGAGAGTTCTGTGTCCTGATGTCTGTGTATTAGAAGGAGGTACGAGTTCTATGTCCTGAAGTCCTTGTATTTGGAGAAGATGTATTAGGAGAAGATGTATGTATATTAGGAGGAGCCGAGAGCTCTATGGGGGGAGATTTATCAAAATCTGTGTAGAGGAAGAGAGGTGCAGTTGCCCATATAAACCAATCGGATCGCTTCTTTCACTTTTCAGAGGCCTCTTTAACCCCTTAACGACGCAGGACGTATATTTACGTCCTGCGCCGGCTCACATTGAGTCGGTCCCGGCGCTCATCAACGGCCGGGACCCGCGGCTAATACCACACATCGCTGATCGCGGCAATGTGTGGTATTAACCCTTTAGAAGCGGCAGTAAAAGCTGACCGCCGCTACGAAAGTGAAAGTATCCCGGCTAGTCAGTCGGGCGGTTCGGGACCGCCGTGGCGTCCCGAACAGCTTACAGGACACCGGGAGGGCCCTTACCTGCCTCCTCGGTGTCCGATCGACGAATGACTGCTCCGTGCCTGAGATCCAGGCAGGAGCAGTCAAGCGCCGATAATACTGATCACAGGCGTGTTAATACACGCCAGTGATCAGCATAGGGAGATCAGTGTGTGCAGTGTTATAGGTCCTTATGGGACCTATAACACTGCAAAAAAAAAGTTTAAAAAAAGTGTTAATAAAGGTCATTTAACCCCTTCCCTAATAAAAGTTTCCCATAAAAAAAAATAAAACAGTGTAAATAAAATAAAAAATAAACATATGTGGTATCGCCGCGTGTGTAAATGTCTGAACTATAAAAATATATCATTAATTAAACCGCACGGTCAATGGCGTACGCGCAAAAAAATTCCAAAGTCCAAAAAAAGCATATTTTGGTCACTTTTTTTATACCATTAAAAAATGAATAAAAAGTGATCAAAAAGTCCGATCAAAACAAAAATTGTACCGTTAAAACTTCAGATCACGACGCAAAAAATCAGCCCTCATACCGCCCTGTACATGGAAAAATAAAAAAGTTATAGGGGTCAGAAGATTACATTTTTAAACGTATAAATTTTACTGCATGTAGTTATGATTTTTTCCAGAAGTACGACAATATCCAACCTATATAAGTAGGGTATCATTTTAACCGTATGGACCTACAGAATAATGATAAGGTGTCATTTTTACCGAAATATGCACTGCGTAGAAACGGAAGCCCCCAAAATTTACAAAATGGCATTTTTTCTTCGATTTAGTCGCACAATGATTTTTTTTTCCCTTTCACCGTGAATTTTTGGGTAAAATGACTAATGTCACTGGAAAGTAGAATTGGTGACACAAAAAATAAGACATAATATGGATTTTTAGGTGGAAAATTGAGAGGGTTATGATTTTTAAAAGGTAAGGAGGAAAAAACGAAAGTGCAAAAACGGAAACACCCTGAGTCCTTAAGGGGTTAAAAATTAAAGAAGCAATCTGATTGGTTGCTATGGGCAACTGCACTACTCTTCCTCTACACAGGTTTTGATAAATCTCCCTCTATGTCCTGATGTCTGTGTTTTAGGAGCAGATAAGAGTTGTCTTGGTATCAGTGGATGAGGATAATGGGAGAGCTCTATGTTTTGATGTCAGTGTATGAGGATAATTGGAGAGCTCTATGTCCTGATGTCTGTGTATTAGGAGGAGATACGAGCTGTCTTGGTGTCAGTGTATGAGGATAATGGGAGAGCTCTATGTCTTGGTGTCAGTGTATAAGGATAATGGGAGAGCTCTATGTCTTGATGTCAGTGTATGAGGATAATGGGAGAGCTCTATGTCTTGATGTCAGTGTATGAGGATTAGGGGAAAGCTCTATGTCTTGATGTCAGTGTATGAGGATTAGGTGAGAGCTCTATGTCTTGATGTCAGTGTATGAGGATTAGGGGAAAGCTCTATGTCTTGATGTCAGTGTATGAGGATTAGGTGAGAGCTCTATGTCTTGATGTCAGTGTATGAGGATTAGGTGAGAGCTCTATGTCTTGATGTCAGTGTATGAGGATTAGAGGAGAGCTCTATGTCTTGATGTCAGTGAATGAGGATTAGGGGAGAGCTCTATGTCTTGGTCAATGTGTATGTTCTTCATTAAAGAAGGTAAATAGCTGTATGCACCTGGTGAATGATGGCTGCATATCAGAGTATATTCTGTGTCTGTCCCTGCCATGTGTTCTGACATTACTGATTCTGGTCCTAAGGAATGTCCCAATGTGCTGCATTAGAACTGGGATTCCAAGGACTAGAAATATTCTGATGTGTCATGTACAGTGGTCATATCTATGGCCAGGCTGGAGAACTATTGTGTATAGATGAACATTAACCCATTTAGTGTCCGTGCACACACCCAGGGTCTGTCCATACTGGAATGACTGCTGTATTGTTTTTCCCCACACCCCTAGTTGTCATGTTGTGCTTTGTAGCTAAAAGTCTTCATTAATGGACCTTCTACCCATTCCCCGCAGAAGTGGGGAATCTATCTGCCTCCAAACATATTATTGTACCTTACTTTTGTATCGCAGAGACTGTTTCAAGGTTATATTTTAAGAAAATAGTATTATTTTGTTATCAAAATTACCTTTACTTTTTTTAATTGCTTTTTAGAGTTTGTTTTGTTGGAGTGCTATGTGTAAAAATAAAAAAGGAAAAGCAGAATTGTAGTGAGTTATAGTCACAGAGCAACTTTACAGAAAACAAAAAGCCCAGCAAGCCCGGAAACTAAAGAACTTCAAAATGCACAAGGCAAGAGAAGACCCATGGGATGGGTTATTATGGTTAATACTGCCTTCACAATGATACTCATACAGCATAGTTCCTGCATTCTAGCAGTTTGGAGATTTTTATCCGCTATACTGATGATTCCCCCATCACTTCACAGGTGCCAGCTGGTCAATACAGTCAACTGCTAAGCTCTGTCCCATGTTTATTTATTTCATGATTTTCGAACCATGTTATCACTGGTGAGCTATATGGTGGTAATTATTGGAAACATTTATGACTGGGGAGAAGACAGCTTATCCACTATGCTCATAATAGGTGTTAAGTGTATGATTGCAGGGGGTACAACCATGGAAGCATATAGGAGATCCCAGGGGGTTCGCAGCAGTCGTACCCCCTATAATCAGACACTTTTAGGGAATAAGTTGGGTTCCCCGGAATACGAGTTAATGGGGTACTCCGGTGGAAGACTTTTTTTGCCAGAAAGTTAAACAGATTTGTAAATTAATTACTTCTATTTAAAAATCTTAATCCTTCCAGTACTTATTAGCAGCTGTATGCTACAGAGGAAATTCTTTTCTTTTTAAATTTCTTTTTTATCTTGTCCACAGTGGTCTCTGCTGACATCACTGTCCAGAGCAGCATAGATTTGCTATGGGGATTTTCCCATGCTTTGGACAGTTCCTGATATGGGCATCAGGTGTCAGCAGAGAGCACTGTGGACAAGACAAAAAAGAAATTCAAAAAGAAAAGAATTTCCTCTGTAGCATACAGTTGCTCATAAGTACTGGAAGGACAAATAATATTAATAGAAGTAATTTACAAATCTGTTTTACTTTCTGGCACCAGTTGATTTAAAAAAAAAAAAATGTTTTCCACTGGAGTACCCCTTAAAGACACCTGAAAATGTGAATGCATTCTAAAGGTCACAATGAAAAAGCATAGCTGGAGTGTTAAATAACGAGCCTCCTACTAATGATTTTGGACTGATAGGGGGAGATTTATCAAATCCTGTGTAGAGAAAATGTTGACCAATTGTCCATAGCAACCAATCAGATTGCTTCTTTTATTTTTCAGAAGCAATCTGATTGGTTGCTATGGGCTACTAATCAACTTTTCCTCTACACAGGTTTTGATAGATCTTCCCCATAGTGTCCAGGCTTATTGCCATAACCGGAATTTTTTAAGACAGACGCAATGTAAGATACTATCCTGAGCCAGTTCTTTAACAGCTGGCATCTTTGCATGTTTAACACAGTAAAGAATGCTGGTGCCTACAGAGCTCCTGCCATCCACACTGATGTGGCTAATCTTAGACTAGACTATGCAAAAACGAATCAGAACGGCAGAGTCATTTTACCATTGTAAAGGTTCATTTGTGTCTTCATGTACCACAAAAAAAATGTGGTGAAGTCAAGAGTGCATTTTGATTTGGAATTGTTCCCTAGGCTAGGGTTACAAGGTGATTTCTGGTCACAGAAATGCACTGCTGTGATTACACAGTTTTGGGACTCATGCAAGTGAATGTGGCCAACTCGAAAAATGCATCCAAGGCCACTTGTGGGTTGCACTGTGAGCCCATGTACTTGCAGTAGTATATGACTTGCAGCGCAACACAGGGTTTTTTGGTTGTGCAACCAGAAATGTATTCCCAGGCTTAATTAGAATCTTGCACCAGGACAAGCACCTATTGTAGGATTTTATTATAGTGCTAAACTAAACTTGGTGACCAAGACACCGGAAAAAGGTTTTACCTGATCAGCCAGCCCCACACCAAATTAAATCAGGATACGCTGTTTTCAGCTCTAAGGGTAGAGTCATACATCTCTGTCACAGGTATCCATTGGCATCCTTACAAGAATGGGATGCTGGCAAAAACTGTGGCAGAGCAGCGAGTGCCATTCATTGCAGTGACTCAGTTCAGGCCGTATACTCTATTTTAAGTGGACACAAGTGTGGTTTGGTGCATTGTTCAGTTTGCTTAACTTGGCACTTACGGCCTAAACAATAAAATGAATGGCATCTGCTGCTCTCTACCATAGTTTACATCGGCACCCCGTTCTCAGCAGGATGCCAGCGGATACCTGTGACAGAGAGTAAACACAGTATGAACCTAGTCAGAGTAACAGCAAAGTCTCAATCTCAAGACTCATGCGGTTGGTACAGCTGTACAGTGCCCTGCATAACTCAGAATTTCAGAGATATTCTCCTCTAGAAGCAATGCTTTTAGGGAAGAATATCCCTATGTTATAGTGTCTATTTGAACATTGACATCATGAGTGATGAAGGGTTATATGTGGCAAGATTGGCACTTGAGTGTAAAATTGATAATGGTTTCCATTGGTGCAATTGTTGTTGGCCACCATACAAATATCATTAAAGGCATCTGTTCTGGTGTTGGGTTTCCTTTAAAAACTGCATTAATCAGCAACCAGCTCATTACAAAAGAAGCCTTTAAGTAACTTAGGAAGTAAAGCCACCTAGATGAAAGGAGCCATATTCTATTCCATGTACTTTTTGAACATTCCATATTGCCTGTGTTTTTTATTCTCATGCATAGCTGGTCTCTATGCACTGTTCACATAGAGCAGTCCCGTCTGATCTTGTGCCAATATTGAACCAACTAAATAACAGACAAGCTCCGATCTAACAGACAGATATGTAGCAGTAGAAAAACTCATCCATGGTCTGTTAAAATCCTTCTATGCAGTTTTCTTTCTAGAATAAGAAACATTTGAATTTATTCTGGTGCTGTGTTGCTTTGTGACTGTATCCAGCATTATAAAGAACTGCCATACAGGGCATCTCCCATGGATGTATTTTTGGCATAGAGAAGTCATCTTATTCGCCTCATATTTGCCCGTTTCCTGTTCTGCACACACGTAGTGCGGTCGAGCATGAGTCTATAGACCGCATGCTGAATTTGCCGAGGAAACTTACTGCAACTGTGAATCTTTAGGCTTCATAGATGAAAAATGATGTCCTTGTGCCAATACCAAGTCGTGTTCTTTACAACACCTCCAATATAATATGGGGGAGTTACATGCATAAAAGTCCTGATGATGGACAGTATTTTTAAATAAAAAAAATTCTAAACTGCTTGAACTTAGTGTGTTGCTTTTTTCTTATGCTATCATTGCTGTGGATTTCTTCAAGCATGGGAAGCAGGTAATATGTGGTAACAGGTTCTTTTTACAATGAGCATACAGCTGATGCAGGACAACATCATGCTTTATACGGTTTGGACACTTCCATTCATTCGCTTTGGACTGCACTTATGTACTATTCATTTTAATGAAATACATTTTGGACTTTCTGGTCTCCTTTTATGTCTTTTACTTATACAAGGGCAGGTTAAACACATATTCCCACCATGATGTAGATCAATACTATATGCAGGAGGTCGCACAGGTTCAAAATACTTATAAAAAAAAAACACTCAGGGGGGAGTAGCTGCTTAGTATTTTAGTTGCACACAGATAAGGCATACAAAGGGTGCCAGTTACATGATAGCATCCTGGCACTTTAGGACCAAGGGCTTACCTGTACACCCTGAATCCTTAAGCAGCTTTGGTAGTAGCCGACACTCGCTCCTGCACTCGCTTGAGAACGGTGAGTGTCGGCTACTATCAGTAGCCTGACACTCACTGTTAAAGGAGAACTGCAGCCATAGGTAACTTATCCCTTATCCACAGGATAGGGGATAAGTGATCATGGGGGCTCCGACCGCTGGGACCCCCCGCGATCTCCTGTACAATGGCAGGTTAAACACTTATTCCCACCATGATATAGATCAATGCGCCTGGTACTTTAGGATCAAGGGCATACCTGTATGCCCTGAATCCTTAAAGGAGTAGTGTAGTACAAAGTATTTCTACTCCATTGTGCCTGGGCTGCATTCCCCCGTAGCACCTCTACAGCTATTCGGTCCTCTGGTCTGGTCTTCTGTGTGCACGGATCGTCACACTGCACTCAGCCTATCATCGGCCGCAGCGATGTCCCGCCTCAGCCGGTGATAGGCTGAGCGCAGTGTGAGGATCCGTGCACACGGAAGAAGGAAGATCGAACCGGAGGACTGAACAGCTGTAGCGGCACTACGGGGGAACAGAGGAAGGTGAGTTATTTTTTTTTTTTTTTTTGCAGCCTGGACACAACAGAGTAGAAATACTTTGCACTACACTACTCCTTTAAGCCGCTTTAAATCAAGCACAGGAGCTGCAGCTGTCGCGAGACACGCCGCCTCCATTCAGCTCTATGGGAGAGGCAGGGACGCACGAACGCTGCATCTCAGCCTCTCCCATAGAGATACATGAAGGGAGCGTGTCGGCTGCAGTGTCATGCTGCGGCCAACACGCCTCCTGCACTAGTAGAGCCGCGGCCCCATACAGGAAATTGTGGGGGGTCCCCGTGTTTCTCGGTCGCATCATTGTAGGACACAGAGACCATGGGCACATGCTGCTGTCCATTAGGAGGCTGACACTAGGCAAAAAAAGAAGTCTGCTTCTCCCAGCAGGATAAACCCGTCCACTAGTACAGAGCTAATCCTAGTGTCAGTAGGAGGCAGACACAGGTCTGGAGCTCTCCAGACCTGGTCTTTTCTGTTTTTTATTTTCTAGTTAGGAATATCTAGTTAGGTTTTTTTCCTTTGTTATTTTTGTAGGTTGGGCGATAGGAACATGGTACTACCTGATTGCCCACATGCGACAAAGGGGCACGGTGCATAAGAGTATGGGCCGTCAACCCCTTCTCGCCAACTGCCAGCACCTGGCGGTAGTACCCTGGGTTCAGGTCCCCCACTTGCCCCTGCCCGCCTCGCTATGGCAGCTTGGTATGATGCAGCGTGGCCTTTAACTGGCTGAAGACTTCACGGTTAGTATGAGAAGATGGAGCCGTGGGTGAGTTTGTACTACAACCCCCCTCTCCCTCCCTTTTGCTCATCCAGTAGTCCCTCTTCCCGTGGTACCCAGATCCTCAGCCGCCATTACATCTTCTGGGCCGGACCCCTCATGGCCTCCCGAGCCTTTCTGGAGGGTACAGTCCAGACACGGCCACATCATACTGCCAGTCCCCTGGCCCGGTCTGTCTCTCTCCCACCGCCCCCCCCCCCCCCCCCCCCCCACCATTAGTGCGGCCGTTCCTCCAGCGCACACTTCCTTCTTGGTGAGCTGCACTATCTGTCAAAGTGAAAGTAAAAAAATCTATTTTCCTGGGCCCTCCTGGCTACTTTATGTATTGCTCTGTTTTTAATTTTGTGCTTGGCTTCCCTCTGGTGGCCAAACGTTTTCACTACAGCCTTAGTGTATTTTTATGGTTCTTTTTTCTTGCCCCTATGAGTAGGGCAGTCTGCGGTGGGTTATTACTGGAGTATTCTCCTAAGCTAACTTCTTGTTTTTTGCTGTTTTTGGGAGCAAGATCAAGTGTAGTATCTGTTCTTTTCAATTTTTTCATCTGATACCTCCCCTATCCAGGGACCATATATTAAATGGATTTTAGATAACGGGGTGGGATTTTAAGCCCGCTACCGTTGCCCTATACGTGTGTCCCCCACAAATAGGAATGTTTGGTCCTTGATCCAAGTATCGCGGCACATGCCTTTTTTTTTTTGCACTGCGCCATTATGCTTGCATAAACCGTGGACCTTGAGTCCTAGGTGCTTCTAGCCCCTGTTCCTGAGCAACCTTTCTTGGGTTCTTTAACCCCTTCCACGGGGGGGGGGGGGGGGGGGGGGGGGTTGTTTGCAGCATCTCTGCTATTGCTGAGATACATTCATGTTGGGGTTAAGTTCATTTTGACTCTGGCTGGTCCACTGTTTACATTCCCCACCCCAGCGGAGGCACTATGGTGTGCTGAGTAGGCCTTCTGCTCCGGCTACTTAGTCTAATTTTTCCTTCCATGGGGAGTGATTATTAGTGGTCCAGCTGTGCACTACTATTGCCTAATGGGATGCCTATCATTGCTCATGATCACCCCCCGGGAGTCAGAGCGGAGTTTCTTAGGTTTCCGCTATTTTACGCGAGGTCTTTGCAGTTCTGTGCTGTACTATCAGTCTTCTATGCTCCCTCCTGTGGCTGGTTCAGCCATCTCGCTGACCCCTTCCGCTACCGGCTTTTGGGGTAGGTCAGTTGGGGGGTTTACTATTGGGATTCCTGCCTTTACACTCCCCCTTCTTCAAAGGGTTGTCTGGCCCTTATACGGTTCCTGCTTTTGCAGCCGTTATCCTTTGGCCTTCCAGTATCGGAGGGTTTCTTTCCTTCGTTCCGACTCTTCATTCTCCCCCTTTTTGGTGGAGTTCTGCTGGGTTTGGCTTAGTTGATGCTGTTGCTGCCGGCGATTGCCGTCCTGGCTTTCCCACTGCCCTTCTTTTGGCACTTGTTGGTCCTGCTAGGGCAGTCCTTGTTTTCTCCCCTTCTTCCTCTTGGTGGGGTACTGTCGATTCTGGTCTGGTCAGTATCCTGGCTTCTCCAGCCACTTGGCTGCCCTCTCTCCGTGCCAGGGTAGGTCTTGCCTTGGAGCCATCCTGGCGATGCTTCCTTCTGGGTGAGAAGGCTCTTTGTTGATCTCTGCTCTTACTCTTCAGCGATCTTTCTGCTTGGAGTGCCTCTAGGCTTTCCTTCTCATAGCCCTTCTGTTCGGGCTGCCTTGGGCTCCCTGAGGTTATACGACTGTGGCAGGTCACTCCTCCTTTTTTGAAGTGTGTCAATTGTTCCGTACTTGCCCGACAGTCTGGGTGGGCTCCCTCCTGTGCCCTTGACATGTCTTCTGTTGACTCGCCATGTCGCTTCGGCTGGGTTGACATCTCACTGGGGCCTTTCTGTCTTGCTCTCTGTGACCTTCTGGGATGTTACTCTCTCGGTCTTCCAATCCGTTTCTGGCTATTGGGATCCCCTGCTTGATCGGCCTTGTCTATCCCTTAGTCTCTTGTGTCTACAAGTGCCAGGCAGCATGGTGGCCTCAGGGGTAGCGGTGCTTTTTCTCTTGGCCGTTCTTCTCCCCCAGGGCATATTACTCTTTCACTGGCGGCTCCAGATTCTTTCAGGACCCTCTCCTTCAGTTTTCTGCCTTTTCAGACCCTCCTTGCCTTGAGCTTCATCCAGGTGGCCTTTCCATGCCTCAATCACCGGGGTGGTTTTACGGATGCTTCCACCATTCAGGAGGTTCATGTCTCTGGCGGTGTTCTAGTCTCTCATCTCCTCTGTTTCTCTGCAGAAGGTGGTCTCTGTTCATCGCTCCATACCCTGTCACGGCCTAGGTGTTCGTCAGCTGAGGTGTTTTGCTCCCTGGATTGGGGCTCCAGGGTCCCTCCATTTCTTCTTGGATCTGGGATTTTCTGTTTCTCTGGGCAGCTGCTCCAGAGTTCTGGATGACTTTGCTCCTTCCCACCGGCCTGTTTGCTTTCTTCCTTCTCCCTCTGGAGTAGCAGGGGCCCGGAGCAGAGGGCTTCGGGGTTGAGGGCCTGCCGGTCATCTTAGTTGCCCATTCTGGCCGCTTCACTCGTCTTGGTCGGGCGTGGTCCACCTTGTTGCATGCTCTTCTCTGCTCTCTTGGCTATGTGGCGTACTCTTTGGGGTTTCTTTTCCACCCGGTTTTTGGCGGGGTGGCCTTGGGACTGTGGCTTTGAGTCTGGGCCCTCGGTTCGGGTGGTCGGAGGGTGCACCTTTCCCTAGCCTTCCTCCGGACCAGTTCTTCGTGCGCTTCAGCCTGGTCATGAATCTTGCTTTCTTTCTCTTTTTGTCCCATTCTAACGGCTCTGGTTTCCACCTTCTGAGTCTTGTTTTCTTGCTGGCCATGCTCAGCTGTTTTTCTATTGTCGTTCTCCCTCCTCAGCCTCTATCCTACGGTTGCTGGCCTCCTGACGGGTCTCTCCCTTTGAGCTTCTCCGGCACGTTCTCTTCTCCATTTTGCCCAGGCCTTGGTAGTCCTGTGACTTCGGAGGTGTTTTCCGTTCTCCTGCCAAGACTGGTTCAGCCCGGCAGGCCTCCAGGATGACCGTTTATTGCCGTTATTGGTCAGCTGTCGAACTCAAATTTCTGCACAATTCCTGCCTTTTGGGTCCTAGCTTGCCCCTTATGTTTTGTGAGGGCTTCCAGGTGTTTGTTTCCGAATTCCGGTTTCCTCTGGACCTTGTCCACTTCCTTCTACGAAGGGATATGGCTCAGTCTCTGGACTGACCTTTGCTTCTCTGGCAGTTGTTTTTCCCACCCCAGGAACTGCTTTGGGATGTCCCATGGTCTCCTCTGTTCCCCAATGAGGTTTTTTGTACTCACCGTAAAATCTCAATCTCATTCTCCCCTTCATTGAGGAACATAGCACCCACCCATTTATGGTTACCTGGTCAGGTTGTTTGTCTGTTGTTACTTTTTGGTGTCCTTCGGGCGCATCTCCTTGTTTTGGCTTCTCCTACTGCTTTGTGACACAACTGATTAGCTCTGTGCTAGTGGGCAGGTATATCCTGCTGGAAGAAACCGACTTTTTTTTTTTTTTTGCCTAGTGTCAGCCTCCTGGTGGACAGCAGCATAATACCCATGGTCTCCTGTGTTCCCAAATAAAGGCTACAAGAAAGAGACTTTTTGGTGAGTACCAAAAAAATTCCTTATCCCCTATCTTGCAGACACTCTGATCAATGCCGTCCACGGATACAAAAGTGAAAGATCGTTAACTGAGAAGGGCTCATGGAATCACCGCAATGTGATTACAGGGGTTCTGCGAGCTAAAATGGTGGAGGAGGGGGTCCCCTTACCTGCCACCAATTGCCGATCTACCTGATGTAGCCTGGCTTAGCCAGGCTAGATCAGTGGGTAGCCGATCCAATCACACTGTAAAATTCTATGCAGTAGGCATTAAGGATTGCATATCAAAGTTCCCTTTGCGGACTTAAAAAGTTTTAAAAGAAAATTTTTAAAAAAAGTATCTAAAATTATGTAAAACCCCCTCCCCTAATAGGGGAGCACAAAAAAAAGAAAACAAAATTGACATATTTGGAATCGCCTCGTGTGTAAATGTCCAAACTATTAAAATAGAATGTTTATGAAACCGTATGGTAAACGGCGTAAACATATATATCAAACACCAAAAATACATATTTTTTATTACATGATATATCAGAAAGAAAATTATAAAAAGTCTTTAAAAAGTCCTATCAAAGCAAAAATGGTACAGATAAAAACTACAGATCACCACAAAAAATGAGCCCTCATACATCCTCGTATATGGAAAAATAAAAAGAAAAGTTAAAGGGGTCAGAAAAGGATAGTTTTATGCATGTGAATTTTGTTAAAAACTGTTTGCATTTTTTAAAAGTAGTACAATAATAGAAAAATCATATAGATTGGGTATCTAAATAAATTGAGGATTTATCAAAACCAATCAGATTGCTTCTTTCATTTTTAAAGAGGCCTGTGAAAATGAAAGAAGCAATCTAATTGGTTGCTAAGGGCAGCTGCACCTCTATTCCTCTACACACGTTTTGATAAATCTCCCCCTAACTATGTTTGGCCCATTGACCTGAATGGGGCCCGGTAAGTATGCCACAGTGTATGTCTGTATACCTTTCTTGGCGTGATGCCAGCCTACACCTGTGATGTACTGCATAAAGCCGGTAATTGTGTTTCCTCGAGCCATGACAACACCACCTGAGAGTGGGACTCCTTCCCCTAAGGACAGGAAACCTGGAGGATAAAAGGTAGCCTCAGTGAATTTCTGAGACTAGAAGGGCCTTCCATTTGGTTAGTAGACATGTAATACATGACAATATAAAGAAAAGAAGAAATAACAAGGGTGAACCCCCACACCACTGCAGAAATACTAAAACAATTCTTCCGAAATATAGGGTGGGAATGCCCTGGTCACCATGACAGCAGTATCTGAGAGAATAACACCTAGGGTGGGATTACACCCTGGTTGACTTTCCAGCCAAAGGAAACAGCAGAGGAAGAATTACCCACTTCCACCCTATAGTGTTTGAAAAAGGTAAGTGGAGACGACCAGGTGGCCGCCGTGCAAATCTGGTCAATAGAAGCTCCTCTTCTCTCGGCCCTAGAGGAGGCTACTGATCTAGTGGAATGAGCCCTAAAACTTGAAGGAGGGGGAACACCTGAAGCTACATACGCTAGAGATATAGCCTGATTAATTCACCTAGCAATAGAGCTTTTACAAGCTCTCGTTCCTTTATTCAGGCCAGAAAATTGAATAAATAAGGACGTGGACTTCCTAAAGGACTTTGCTCTTTCTAGATATTCTAGAATGCATCTCCTTACATCTCAGTTATAAAAAAAAAAAAAAAAAAAAAAAAGCTTTTCTTTATCATTTGAAGGATTAGAACTGAAGGATGGCAAAACAATGTTCTGTGAAACATGAAATTTGGACACTACTTTGGGTAGGTAAGCAGGGTCAGGATAGAACTTGATCCTATCTTCTAGGATTTTTGTATAGGGCTCTAAACAAGAGGACCCCCACTCTCCTGGCGGATGTTATCGCCACTAGCAAAGCAGATTTAAATACTAGACTTTTGAGAGGGACAGAATCTAGGGGCTCAAAGGGATTGGACATAAAGGCGATTAACATGAAGGACAGATCCCAAGAAGGTGGCCTAGAAAAACCTAATGACCCAGGGGTGATCTCCTATATTTTTATCAAACAGAGCTCCTAAGGCCGAGACCTGAACTTCAAGGGTGGCCAACTTAAGACCCTTATCTATCCCCCTCTACAAGAAGCTCAGAATACTGGCCATATCTGGGGAAAAAAAGATCTAAAAGCAGCTTATTCAAAAACTTAAAATAAGTTCAGATTCTAAAGTAGATGTTAGATGTTAAAGATTTTCTACCAGCCTGTAGTGTAGACATTTGTTTTTTAGATCAACCTCTCAAGGGCCAGGCAGTCAGATGGAGGTTTTTTACTTGAGGATGAATAATCAGCCCTTGAGATAGTAAATCCTCATCTCTGGTAGCACCCGCGGATCTGTTTGTGACATAACCTCAGGGCGGAGAACCAAGCCCTCTGGGGCCAGAACGGAGCTGTCAGGATTACAAATATCTTTTCCTCTTTGATCTTGCTTCTCATCCTTTGTATTAATTGTATTGTGGGAAATGTATAAGCTATGATCCAGTCGCATTTGTGAGCTAAGGCGTCCACCGCCCAGGGCCTTTCTGTTGGGTTTAAGGAGCAAAAAGTTCTTACTTGGCGGTTTTGTCTTGTGGAAAATAAGTCCACCTGCAGAACTCCCTATAGCTGTGTTATCTTTTGGAAGATGTCCGGACAGATTCAGTCTCCATTCTCCCTGGCATAGACTCTGACGGCTGAGAAAATCGGCTTTTATGTTCAGACTTCCCTTCAAGTGAACTGCTGTTAGAGACCAAAGATGATCTGCAAAATAAAAAATTTGAGTAGTGATAACCATGAGATTTTTGCTTTTTGTGGTACCCTGGCAATTTATTACCTTCAACCGCTGAGGAATTGTCTGATAGTAGCTTGACATTTCCTTGACACAAATAAGGCTTGGCCTGATTTAGACTTTTCTGTACAGCCAGCAATTCTTTGCAATTTGAAGAAAGGGAGGACTCTTCATCTCCCCACCTTCCCTGAAAATCTGTGTCCATAACGCTGCTCGACTGGCATCTGTAGTTAGGAGAACCAGATTCTGTCTTCTTCCCTGGAAAGATTTGCCGCATCCAACCACCATAGGAGAGAGGCTAGGGTAGTGTCAGATAATCTTACTGGACTGTCCAGATCTGATGCGGACCTGTCCCAAGCTGCCAGGACTTCCCACTGAAGACTTCTGGTATGGAATTGCGCCTAAGGGGACTGCTTGGATGGCAGCTGTATAAAGACCCAGTAAAGATATTCCCTTTCTTATCAGTATTGTTCGCATTCTCAACACCTCTCCAGTCAGATCTTGCAACTTTTGGATCTTTTCTTGGGGAAGAAAAACATTTTTGTAGACTGGAGTCTGGTAAAATTCCTAAAAGATAGCTTCTTTTTTGCAGGAATTATGGGTGATTTCTCCCAATTTATGATCCACCCTAGTTTTCTTAGAATTAGCAAGGTGTGGTTTAAGAAGGTATTTACTTCCTCTACTGAATAAACAATAAGTCGAAAATCGTCTAGATAGGGGACAAAAGTACCGACCCTTTCTCTGATATAGGCAGCCATCTCTGAAAGGATCTTTGTAAATACCCTTGGAGCAACTGAGATACTGAAGGGCAGTGCCCGGAATTGCAAATGCACCTCTTCTGAATTTATCAACACCATTATTCTCAGGTACGTCTGATATTCCTTGTGAATAGGGACATGCAGATAGGCATCTTTTAGGTCCAGTGAGACCATATAACAGTCCTTTGTCAGCAGATTTACAGTAGACTTTATGGTTTCCATTTTAGATTTCTGATATATCAAAATTCTGTTTAGAGGTTTCAGGTTTATTATGGTTCAGTATGAACCATCTGTTTTTTTTTTTTTTTTGCTACTAGAAAAAGTAAAACTCCTGCCTTCTTTCTTCCCTTGGGACTGGAACCAGCACTTCTTTTGAATTAAAGAAAATCCTTGACCCTGATTTCTTGGAACTACCAGGCGGGAAGGAGCCAGACTGGAGAATTCCAGCTGAAGGACCTCTTTGATGGTACGGAGAACCCAATTGCTGTTTGATTTCTCTCCAATTCCGGAAAGAAATTCTGCAGTCTGCCTCCGACCCGCCCCAAAACATCATTGTTGACTAGGTTTTTTGGAATTATTTGGAGACTGGATGAACATGTATCCTTTTGTTTTCTTGGGAAAACGCCACTTTGAAGATTCCCCCTTATCGCGATCCTGACCCCTAAACTTTTTATTGGTACGAAAAGACCTGTTAGGTCTGAAGGACTCAGAAAAAGGGAAGGCTTTTTTCTTTTTCCCTAACCAAATAGGAACTGACCCTCACAAGGTATCGTACAAAGCTTATTTTTGGAACCCATTTCTCCAGACCAGTTCTTTAACCAAAGTGCCATACGAGCAGAATTGGCTAAAGCTGCCAACCGTGCTGATAATCTGAGGGCATCGGAAGAAGCAAGAAAAGCGGCAGACTTCCTAATTAAAGGTAGAGAACTAAAGAGTTGCTCATGAGGTACATTATTCTGAATATTGGCCACTAACTGGTCTATGTAAAGCAACATTGATCTAGACACACAAGTTGCAGGTACATTTGGTTTCAGCGCTGCTGTAGAGGCTTCCCAGGATTTTTTAAGGAATGCTTCTTATTTTTTTTTCCATCGGGTCCTTAACCTCTTGGGGATGCAGGGCGTATGCATACGCCCTGCATTCCTGATCCTTAAAGGGGTATTCCGTCACGCCCCTTCCCATAGACATGAATGGAGGGGGTGCGGTGTGACGTCACGTCCCCAGTCCTGGAAACCCGGTGGTTTCTGAAACTGTAGATGCAGCACCCACATAGAATGCGGGTGCTGCAGGGAGATCAAGGGGGGTCTCAGCAGCGGGCCCCCCGCGATCAAACATCTTATCCCCTATCCTTTGGATAGGGGATAAAATGTTTTTGCCCGGAATACCCCTTTAAGGACTCAGGGCATTCCTGTACGCCCTGGTCCAGTTTAACGGGTTTAAACCATTCTCACCGGCAGAGAACGGGTTTCACCCCGTGGGTCTCGGTTGCTACGGGCAGCCAGGACCCACGGCTAATTTCAGGCACGGCTGATCGGGCCGATGCCAGGCATTAACCCTTTAGACACCACAATCAAAGTTGATCGCTGCATCTAAAGCGAAAGTAAAAGAATCCCGGCAGCTCAGCGGAGCTGATCAGGACTATTGCGACAAAATCGTGATGTCCCGATCAGCTATCCGGATGATGGGAGGGTCCTCACCTGCCTCCCCGTAATCCAATCGACGATCTACTGCTCCATGCCTGCGCAACAGGCTATAGAGCAGCAGAACTCTGGTTACTCTGATCAATGCTATGCAATGGCATAGCATTGAACAGTGTATGCAATCAGAAAATTGCATGTTTTAGCCCCATGTATGGGGGCTATAAAAAAAGTGTAAAAAAAAATTATAAAAGTTCATTAACCCCTTCCCTATTAAAAGTTAAAATCACTCCCCTTTTCCCATTTTTTAAATAAAATAATGTAATAAAGAATAAAAATAATCATATGTGGTACTGCCGCGTGCATAAATGTCCGTACTATTAAAATATAAGGTTAGCTAAACCACACGGTAGATGTTGTACACGTAAAAAAATACCAAAGTCCAAAATAGTGCATTTTTGGTCACCTCGTAAGTCCCATCAAAAATGGTACCAATAGACAACGGCGCACAAAATTAGCCCTCATACCGCCCCGTAACAGAAAAAAAAAAAGATATAGGTGTCAGAAGATGCCAATGTTACACATACTAATTTTGGTGCATGTCATTTATAATTTTTAAACCCCTTAAGGACGCAGGGTTTTTCAGTTTTTGCATTTTCATTTTCCTCATCACGTTCTAAAAATGATAACGCTTTCAATTTTGCACCTAAAATTTCATATTATGTCTTATTTTTTGCACCATCAATTCTACATTGCAGTGACATTAGTCATTTTATCCAAAAATCCACGGCGAAACGGCGAAAAATAATTGTGCGACAAAATCAAAGAAAAAAGCCATTTTGTAACTTTTGGGGGCTTCCGTTTCTACGCAGCGCATATTTCGGTAAAAATGACACCTTATCATTATTCTGAAGGTCCATATGGTTAAAATGGTACCCTAATTATATAGGTTTAATTTTGTCGTTCTTCTGGAAAAAATCATTACATGCAGGAAAATTTATACGTAAAAAAAAATGTCCTCTTGTGACCCCTATAACTTTTTTTTTCCACGTACAGGGCGGTATGAGGGCTAATTTTTTGCGTCGTGATCTGAAGTTTTTATCGGTACCATTTTTGTTTTGATTGGACCTTTTGATCCCATTTAATTCATTTTTAATGGTATAAAAAGTGACCAAAAATACGCTTTTTTTGATTTTGGAATTTTCTTACGTGTACGCCATTGACCGTGCGGTTTAATTAACAATATATTTTTATAGTTCGGACATTTATGCACTTGGCGATACCACACATGTTTATTTTTATTTACACTGTTTTATTTTTTTAATGGGAAAAGGGGGGGGGTGATTCAAATTTTTATTAGGGAAAGGGTTAAATGATCTTTATTAACCCTTTTTTTTTTTACTTTTTTTTTTTTTTGCAATGTTATAGCCCCCATAGGAGCCTATATCATTACATACACTGATCTTTTACACAGTTCACTGGCATATAATAACATGCCTGTGATCAGTGTTATCGGCGCTTGACTGCTCCTGCCTGGATCTCAGGCACGGAGCAGTCATTTGCCGATCGGACACCAAGGAGGCAGGTAGGGTCCCTCCCGGTGTCCTGTAAGCTATTCGGGACACCGCGATTTCACAGCCTGATTGAGCAGCCTGGATAGTTTCACTTTTGCTAGAGACGCAGCGGTCAGCTTTGATCGCCGCGTCTGAAGAGTTAATACAGGGCATCAGCGCGATTTGATGGCCGCCGCGATATGACGCGGGGACACCGCGTGACCCCATGGCATATTGCAGGAGCCGGCGCAGGATGTAAATATACGTCCTTCGTCGTTAAGGAGTTAAAGTATTAAAATAAAATAAAACCTATATAAATTGGGTATTTTTGTAACTGTATGGACCTACAGAATAAAGATAAGGTGTCATTTTTACCAAAAAGTGCACTGCGTAGATACGGTAGCCCCCAAAAGTTACAAAATGGCGTTTCTTTTTTTTATTTCACCCCACAAATAATTTAGATTTTGTTTTGCTGCAGATTATATTATAAAATCAGTGATGTCATTACAAAGTACAATTGGTGACGCAAGAAACAAGCCCTTATATGGGTCTGTAGGTGCAAAGTTGAAAGTGTTATGATTTTTAGAAGGGAAGGAGGAAAAAAAAACAAAAATGCAAAAACATTTTTTTACAGTCTAGGCCCTCGAACATCAGATCTTGTATAGATTTCGGATGTTTTTCCTCCACAATATTCATGGCTAATTTAGCATGTTTTATTAAACCATCCATTTCTTCAGAAGGAAATAAAGGTTTTTCCGAGGCATCATCCTAGGAAGAAGATTAGCTCCCCTCGGATTCAGATAAATGTCTGATGACACCGTCTTCTTCTGAACCTATATTTACTACTTGAGACGGTAAGTTTTCAGGATCAATAGGCATGGATACAGGTATAGATACAGGGGCTGCGACCACACCCTGCTGTAGTACATGCGCCAATTTAAGAGCATCATGTATCTCCTTTTTGATCATATCCTGCATGGATGACAAGAAGGAGGAGCTCTCTGTTGCCATGATATTAACTACATAGGCTTGGCAAATATACTTCTCATAGTGAGGAGGCATCTTCCCCTTACACTCCTTATACTTAGATTTTTTAGCCACTTAAGGACCACGGGCGTACCTGTACGCCCATGAGAATTTCGGTCCCAGACGCGCGCCAGGCGGGGACCGGACCGTGGTGACTATCAGCAGGCACCCCGTGCAAATGCGCAGGGGGGTCCTGAGACCACACCAGCGATTTGCGGGGATTTCGGGTCATACGTGTCTCCGGTGACCCGTAAAATAAGGAAGAATAAGGTGTCTTGGACAACCCCGATCCCCCTGAAGGGATAGGAGTGAGGTGGCAGGGGTGCCACCCCTCCTATCCCTGCTATTGGTTGTTCAAAAGCTAACGTTCAGTTCCCCCGCTCTGTCCTTCTCACTGTGGTCCGGACAGAATGGGGGAACCGAGGGTGACTGGCGCCGAAGCCCATTAACCCGGCGGCGGCGGGCGACGATCAGCGGGTGGCGGGCTCCCTGCTGCAGACTACGGAAGCTGGTGAGTTGCCTGGCAACATCTGGAGGGCTACAGTTTGAGACCACTATGAAGTGGTCTCTAAACTGTAGCCCTCCAGATTTTGCAAAACTACAACTCCCAGCATGCCCAGACAGCTGTTTGCTGTTTGGGCATGCTGGGATTTGCAGTTTTGCAACAGCTGGAGGGCTACAGTTTGGAGATCACTGTGCAGTGGTCTCTAAACTGTAGCCCTCCAGATGTTGCAAAACTGCAAATCCCTGCATGCCCAAACAGCAAACAACTGTCTCGGCATGCTGGGCGTTGTAGTTGCGTGCCTCCAGCTGTTGCATAACAACATCTCCCAGCATGCCCTTCGGCGATCAGTACTTGCTGGGAGCTGTAGTTTTGGAATAGCTGGAGGCACACTGGTTGGAAAATACTGAGTTAGGTAACAAAACCTAACTGAAGGTTTTCCAACCAGTGTGCCTCCAGCTGTTGCAAAACTACAGTGGGGATCAAAAGTTTGGGCACCCCAGGTAAAAATTTGTATTGATGTGCATAAAGAAGCCAAGGAAAGATGGAAAATCTCCAAAAGGCATCAAATTACAGATTAGGCATTCTTATAATTTGTCAACAAAAGTTATATTTTATTTCCATCATTTACACTTTCAAAATAACAGAAAACAAAAAAATGGCATCTGCAAAAGTTTGGGCACCCTGCAGAGCTAATATCTTGTACTGCCCCCTTTTGGCAAGTATCACAGCTTGTAAATGCTTTTTGTAGCCAGCCAAGAGTCTTTCAATTCTTGTTTGAGGTATCTTTGCCCATTCTTCCTTACAAAAGTCTTCCAGTTCTTTGAGATTTCTGGGCTGTCTGTCACGCACTGCTCTTTTAAGGTCTATCCATAGATTTTCAATTATGTTGAGGTCAGGAGATTGTGAAGGCCATGGCAAAACCTTCAGTTTACGCCTCTTGATGTAATCCCCTGTGGATTTTGAGGTGTGTTTAGGATCATTATCCATTTGTAGAAGCCATCCTCTCTTTAACTTCAGCTTTTTCACAGATGGCATCAAGTTAGTATCCAAAATTTGCTGGAATTTTATTGAATCCATTTTTCCTTCTACTAGTGAGATGTTCACTGTGCCACTGGCTACAAAACAACCCCAAAGCATGATTGATCCCCCCCATGCTTAACAGTTGGACAGAGGTTCTTTTCATTAAATTCTATTCCCCTTCTCCAAATGTACCATTTGCTCATTCCGGCCAAAAAGTTCAATTTTAACCTCATCGGTCCACAGAACTTGTTTCCAAAATGCATCAGGCTTGTTCATTTGCAAAGTTCAAACACTGATTTTTGTGGTGAGGATGTAGAAGAGGTTTTCTTCTGATGACTCTTCCATGAAGACCATATTTGTACAAGTATCTCTTTATAGTGGAATAGTGTACCACAGCACTACCAAAAAGATTCCCCTTGGGGGGTCTCCGAGCAACTATTAATAACCAACAAAATTCCTTGGGGAAATGAATCCCCTCAGGTTAACCCTGACTAGAGGCACCCAAAATTAATAATAAAACTTAACTTTTATTCTAACAAATTAATATACAAAGAAAATTGTGCTCAGTGGCCACTAGGTGGCAGTGACGTATTAAAAATACAGCACTGTGCATGGACTTTCTTATATATATATATTTATTATGCTCTGTAGCATGCATAGGTTCATTAGCTGATTTTATTCTGATCTTATTTTAATCAGTTAGCTGGCTTAAAAGCCAATATTAGTACTTTCAAAGTACCCTGCAATCAGCATTGGTACGTATGAGCTGGCTGTTTATTGAGTGTTCCTGCCGCTAGCTGTTTGACAGTAATGCCTATGCAACTCGTAGTTCCAATGCCACAGTGCTGAGCTAAAATTTATGTCCCTGACAGGACATAAGCGCTCTCTCACTTCTGAGCCCTGTCGTGTTTTAAGGAAACAGTTTAGGGCCACATATGGGGTATTTCCGTACTCGGGAGAAATTGCACTACCCCTTTTGAAAAGGAAAAGTTTGGGGCTACACCAGCCTGTTAGTGTTAAAAAAATTTTACACTAACATGCTGGTGTTGCCCCATACTTTTTATTTTCACGAGCGGTAAAAGGAAAAAAAGACCTCCAAAATTTGTAACACAATTTCTCCTGAGTATGGAAATACCCCATATGTGGGCGTAAAATGCTATGCGGACGCACAACAAGGCTCAGGAGTGAGAGCGCCCTATGTACATTTATAAAATGGTGATTTGCACAGGGGTGGCTGATTTTACAGCGGTTCTGACATAAACGCAAAAAAATAAATACCCCCATATGACCCCCATTTTGGAAACTTGACCCCTCATGGAATGTGACAAGGGGTATAGTGAGCCTTAACAACCCACAGGTGTTTGACGAATTTTCATTAAGGTTGGATGGGAAAATGAAAAAAAAATTTCCACTAAAATGCTGGTGTTACCCTAAATTTTTCATTGTCACAAGGGAAAATAGGAAAAAAGACCCCCAAAATTTGTAACCCCATTTCTTTTGAGTAAGAACATACCCCATATGTGGTTGTAAGGTGCTCTGCTGGCACACTACAATGCTCAGAAGAGAAGGAGCGCCTTTGGGCTTTTGGAGAGAAAATTTGTCCGGAATTGAAGGCCACGTGTGTTTACAAAGCCCCAATAGTGCCAGAACAATGTGACCCCATTTAAATCATTTACACATCCAACTTGTGGAGTGTTAAGGCTCACTGTACCCCTTGTTACGTTCCTTGAGGGGTGTAGTTTCCAAAATTGTGCTGTTCTGGCACATGTTTTTCTGACCACTGTCGCTTTACGAATTAATAACGCGAAAATGCTTTTACCGAATATTCTGATTCTGAGAATGTTTTTTCGTGACATATTCTACTTTATTTTGGTGGTAAATTTTCGGCGTTACTTGCATCCTTTTTTGGTGAAAAATCCCCAAATTTCATGAAAATTTTGAAAATTTAGCATTTTTCTAACTTTGAAGCTCTCTACTTGTAAGGAAAATGGATATTCCCAATAAATGTTATTTTTATTCACAAATACAATATGTCCACTTTATGTTGGCTTCATAAAATGGACATATTTTTGCTTTTTGAAAAAATTAGAGGGCTTCAAAGTAGAGCAGCAATTTTCAAAAATTTCATGAAAATTGCTAAATCTGAAGGAACAGTTGTTACAGAACTACAACTCCCAGCATGCCTGGGCAGTCCAGGCTATTTTCCGGGTGATCGGGTCACCAGAGACCCGATCAGCCCGGAATAGCAGAAAATCGCATTTCTGATTTGACATGCGATTTTCTGCGATCGCCGACATGGGGGGGGGGGGGGTCTCAGGACCCCCCTGGGCGATGTGCCGGGATGCCTGCTGATTGATTTCAGAAGGCATCCTGGTCCGGTCCCCAACCGGCTAGCGGCGGGGACCGGAATTCCCACGAGCGTATGCATACGCCACACGTCCTTAAGGACTCGGGATGCATGTCGGATGCATACGCCTGGCGTCCTGAACAGATTAAGGACCCAGCCAATTTTCACTGTAGGACCCGGCCATTTTTTGCACATCTGACCACTGTCACTTTAAGCATTACTCTGGGATGCTTTTACTTTTCATTCTGATTCCAAGATTGTTTTTTCGTGACATTTTCTACTTTATGTTAGTGGTAAATTGTTGTCGATACTTGGTGAAACATTCCAAAATTTGATAAAAAAATTTAAAATTTTGATTTTTTTTTTACTTTGAAGCTCTCTGCTTATAAGGAAAATGAATATTCCAAATAAATTATATATTGATTCACATATACATTATGTCTACTTTATGTTTGCATCATAAAGTTGACATGTTTTTACTTTTGGAAGACATCAAAGGGCTTCAAAGTATAGCAGCAATTTTCCAATTTTTCACAAAATGTTCTAAATCGAAAATTTTCAGTGACCAGTTCAGTTTTTAAGTGGATTTGAAGGGCCTTCTTATTAGAAATTCCGCATATATGACCCCATTATGAAAACTGCACCCCTCAAAGTATTCAAAATGACATTCAAAAGGTTTGTTAACCCTTTAGGTGTTTCACAGAAATAGCAGCAAATTGAAGGAGACAATGCAACATCTTTATTTTTACACTGGCCTGTTCTTGTAGACCCAGTTTTTGAATTTTTACAAGGGGTAAAAGGAGAGAAATCTTCCTAAAACGTGTAACCCAATTACTTGTGAGTAAGGAAATACCTCATATGTGTATGTCAAGTGCTCTGTGGGTGCACTAGAGGGCTCAGAAGGGAAGGAGCGTCAGTGGGATTTTGGAGAGTGAGTTTTTCTGAAAGGGTTTTTGGGGCACATTTAAGAAGCCCCTATGGTGCCAGAACAGCACAATTTTGGAAACTACACCCCTCAAGGAACGTAACAAGGTTTACAGTGAGCCTTAACACTCCACAAGTTGGATGTGTAAATGATTTAATTTTTTTTCACTAAAATGCTAGTTTTCCCCCAAATGTAAAATTTTTACAAGGGGTAATAGGAGAATATGCCACCCAAAATTTGTAACCCCATCTCTTCAGAGTATGGAAATACCTCATGTGTGGACGTCAAGTTCTCTGCTGGGGCACTACAATGCTCAGAAGAGAAGGAGTCACATTTTTGGAATTTTTTTTTGCTGAAATGGTTTTTGGGGGGCATGCCCCTATTTAGGAAGTCCCTATGGTGCCAGGACAGCCAAAAAAAAACACATGGCATACTATTTTGGAAACTACACCCCTCAAGGAACTTAGCAAGGGGTACAGTGAGCCTTAACACCCCACAGGTGTTTGACGACTTTGGATGTGTAAATTATTCTTTTTCTTCACTAAAATGCAGTTTTCCCCCCAAATTTTACTTTTACAAGGGGTAATAGGATAAATGCCCCCCAAAATGTGTAACCCCAACTTTTCTGAGTATGGAAATACCCCATGTGTGGACGTCAAGTGC
Organism: Hyla sarda; assembly: GCF_029499605.1. Taxonomy (NCBI): domain Eukaryota; kingdom Metazoa; phylum Chordata; class Amphibia; order Anura; family Hylidae; genus Hyla; species Hyla sarda. Next base: position 93,613,332 of record NC_079192.1, read on the forward strand.
ACACAGGGCCCACTACAATGCTCAGAAGAGAAGGAGTCACATTTAGCTTTTGGAAAGCAAATTTAGCTGAAATGTTTTTTGGGGGGCATGCCCCATTTAGGAAGTCCCTATGGTGCCAGGACAGCAAAAAAAAAAAACACATGGCATACTATTTTGGAAACTACACCCCTCAAGGAACGTAGCAAGGGGTACAGTGAGCCTTAGCACCCCACAGGTGTTTGATGAATTTTCGTTAAAGTTGGATGTGTACATTTTTTTTTCACTAAAATGCTGGTTTCCGATAAATTTTACATATTTAGAACGGGTAATAAGAGAAAATGCCCCCATAATTTGTAACCCCATCTCTTCTGAGTATGGAAATACCCCATGTGTGGACGTCAAGTGCACTGCAATGCTCAAAAGAGAAGGAGTCACATGTGCAAATTTAGCTGAAATGGGGGGGGGGGGGGGGCCTTGTCGCATTTAGGAAGCCTCTATGGTGCCAGAACAGCAAAAAAAAAATATTATACTATTTCATACTATTTTGAAAACTACTCCCCTCAAGGCACGTAACAAGGGATACAGTGAGCCTTAACACCCCACAGGTGTTTGATAAATGTTCATTAAGTGGGATGTGAAAAGGAGAAATTTGATTTTTTTACACAAAAATGCTGGGAACAGGAGAAAATGTCACCATAAATTTGTAATTAAATGTCTTTTGGAGTAGGGAAATACCTCATATCTGGGCCTAAACAGCTCTGCGGGTGCACATCGGTAATCGAAGAGCAGGAGCGCAGTCAGGGGCCTTGAGCTTCTACATAGTGGCCTATGGAGCCACAACAGTGAGACCCCCCCCATGAGCATAACATGGGGTAAATTACTAAAATGGGGTACACTAAGTTTTTAAAGTGGGGTACAGTGGGATGTAAAATCATAAAAAAGGTTATGTTCCCAGAATGATGATCCAGAGCATAGCCAAAACAAAAAAATATGCTCACCCCAAATCCTATGTTCTGAATCATCATTCTGGGAATGGGATGTGTGTGGCCGTCCCTAACCTGTTGCCTCAAATGCGCACCCCGCTCAGGTGGAGAGAGAGCGCTGCACATTTGAGCCAATATAAAAAAGTCCCTGATGATAGTGAATCAGTGACCCATTTTTGGAAAAAATACCCCCCGAGGTCATATCAGGTTTTTTTTTTATAAAAGAGTTTTTTGGGCAATTTTGTGGTTTTATGGGGTTAAAATTTGGAATGTACGCTGGACTTGGTACATTCGGGTCAAATTATGGGAAATTAAAATGAAAAGGGAAAATGTTGTACTGCATGGAAGTGTGATACTCCCTGAAGCAGTTTTAAATGCAGATGCCCGGATGATTGGGGCAAGTGTCACATTGAGTGGTGGTGTCCTTCCATATCCCCCTCCTGTTATACACTCTGCATTTTTTCTGGGATCGTCCCTTCTTTCTAGTGTGGGGGACTTCAAATGGAAAGTGTTGGCCTGGGACGATCCTGGCACCTATAACTTCAGTTCCTTGGGAATTCTGACCTGCTCTTTCCCGGTCGCCAAAGATCAGGACCGTTAGGACTTCTTCTTGGAACTGAAGATATGTCCCTGTGTTGCCAGGGTACTGGGACAGTACAAAAGAGTTGTACATGGCAACCTGTACCAAGTAGACCGCAACTTTTTTGTACCATACCCGTGCTTTGCGCATGGCCATGTATGGCTGGAGGACTTGATCAGAGAGATCAACTCCCCCCATATACCGATTGTAGTCCAGAATACAATCGGGCTTGAGGACCGTTGTTGTGGTACCTTGCACAGGGACAGGTGAGCTGCCGTTACCATGAATTGTGGTCAGCATAAGGACAGGTTTTCATGAGTAAGGGCACGGGACTCACCCTTGGGCATAGGTGTCTGGATCAAATTTAGAGGGAGGCCTCTCTAGTTCTTCCGCACGGTCCCACAAGCGGACGTGGATCTGGCGGCAAGGGATGTGAACAGAGGGATGCTGGTATAAAAGTTGTCCACGTAAAGGTGATAACCCTTATCCAGCAATGGGTGCACAAGGTCCCAAACGATTTTCCCGCTAACACCCAGAGTGGGGGAACATTCTGGGGGTTCAATATGGGAATCTCGTCCCTCATATACTCTAAACTTGTAAGTGTACCCGGAGGTACTTTCACAAAGTTTGTAGTGTTTCACGCCATACTGCACTCGCTTCGAGGGAATATACTGGCGGAAGATGAGTCTCCCCTTAAAACTGATAAGAGATTAATCTACCGAGAGCTCATTGAGCGGTACAGGTACGTAGGCCTCCAAAAATTTGGCCCCAAATTTGTAAAGCCGGTCATAAGTGGGATCACCTCGGGGGCGACATGCCGCATTATCAGAGTAATGGAGGCATTTACGAATGGCTTTGAACCGCTTCCGTGTCATGACCATACTGTAAAGCGGGGTCTGGTATAGGATGTCCCTGCTCCAGTACTGTCTGACACTGGGCTTTTTGACCAGGCCCATATGCAGCACAAGGCACCAAAATGTCCTCATTTATGCTGCATCAATGGCGTTCCATTCATTGGACCTTGCCAAAAAAAGAATCTGGGTGGTGGGTGACGAACTGCAGGATGTGCAGATTTGTCTGCTCCACCATTAGATTGACAAAGCTGTCACTGAAAAAATAACTAAAATGGTAAATTTCAGTGTATCCAGCCGTGTCAATCCGGATTCCTGAGTCACCAACAAACTCAGGAATCCGTGGCTGATAACCTACTGGGGGTCTCCAGACAGGTTTACCGGAAGGGGGCTCCGGTACACTTGTCTGGGGTTGGTCGGACTCCTAATATGAGAGGCATGGACGCTCGTACTAGTGCCGCCCACTGGGTCACTTTCATGGGGCGTGCGTGGCCTCGCCTGTTGGCATCTCCACCGCCATACAGGGGTCTCATCATCAGTACTAGATGATGAGGAAGACGAGGCAGAACACAGGAATGTAGGATCTTCCTCGTCCTCACTGACAGATTCGGAGTCGGAGGCAAGAAAAATGTATGCCTCCGCATGGGGTGGTTGCGAGGGGGTGTGGGGACTGGGGGAGTATGTAGTGTGTGTGCTTGGTGTAACTTTTATATATAATGGTATGTGATTATAAATCACACACCGCTATATGGGGGAAAAAATGCTGCGGCCAAAAAAAAAAAAGGGGGGCCAAATGCAGCGCCTTGAACCCCTCATAGGGCCCGGGTTATGCTGAAAAAGCTGCAGCGGACCCTTGAGGACCTATTAGGAGTCAGGGAATTTTTTCATTTTTAACTTTTTTTTAACTTTTTATTTTTACAGTCCTACCTGTCTCAGAGGGGGGGGGGGGGTCCCGGGGTCCCTGGCTCCTTCTTGCAGCTCTGCCCGCTGACTGAACTCAGTAAGCTGGCAGAGCTGCGAGAAGAGATCATTGACCCTCCCTTGCAGGCTGCTATTGGACAGACGATCCTGGGGGGGGGGGGGGGGTGAAAAAATGGTCACCTCCCCATAGATACAGAAGGTGATTGGGGGTGTATTCCACACCCCTGATCACCATATATATCACACCAAGAAAATAATATGTATTTTGAGCTATAAAACCAATACTTTATTGATAATCCATTAAAACATATATACTCATGTATCAAGTCTCAATATTGCAACAGTCCCAGTACTGATAAAGTGCATGAAGGGAACGGGGTACACATCGCAGCAACATATATTACAATGTCATATAACAATGCATATCACATATAAAGTGCCTAGTACTCCAAACAATGGTGTACTCCTAGGGTGGGAGACAAATCACTCACTATTGAGACCCTAATCCCTAGATTATATAGCATCTCACAACAGTCATAAGCTACGATATGCAGAGCAATGCTTACCCATTTGTGTCAGCAGTGAACCTCGGTACCTCCCCCGACCTCGATGCACGTTTTGAGATCTTTTTCAAGAGGTCATGCTATGTGTGTGTCCCCCTAGAGTATATATAACCCTACTAATCATTAATTCTTACCAGCTACGGAGTATCGGCATGTGTGCACGTACTTCCGAGAGCGACATGATGTCATACTGCCGTGCCGCATCACTTGTGCGCATGCCCGCTGACTGAACTCAGTTAGCTGGCAGAGCTGCGAGAAGAGCTTTCTCACTAATTCTCTTAATCTGCTGGCTCTCACAGAAACATGGATACAACCTTGTGACACTGCTTCTCTCGCTGCTTTATCTTATGGTGACCTTCACTTTTCCCATACCCCCAGATCTGACACCAGGCATGGTGGAGGAGTTGGGGTGCTTCTAACCCCACAATGCACTTTTCAAGTCATCCCCCCATTACCTTCAATCACGTTTCCCTCTTTTAAAGTCCACACCCTCAGGCTCTTCCGCCCATTGTCTCTCAGAGTGGCGGTCATCTATCGTCCTTCTGGTTCTCCCCCAAATGTTTCTGGATCATTTTGCCACCTGGCTCCCTCACTTTCTTTCCTCAGAAACACCTACACTCATCATGGGTGATTTTAATATCCCCATTGATACCCCAATCTCCTCTTCTGCCTCTCGGCTTCTGTCTCTAACCTCCTCCTTTGCCCTTTCACAGCTTACTGACTCTCCCACACACAAGGATGGGAATACACTGGACTTGATCTTCTCTAGACTTTGCTCTGTCTCTAAATTCACTAATTTTCCTTTTGAGCTTTCTGACCACAACCCACCCTCTTTCTATCAGTAACTCCTATCCTCTTCCGGACACTCCAACCTTGTACACTTACAGAAACCTGCGTACCATAAACACTAGTTAATTTATAGACATTCTACAATCTTCACTATCACCAATCTCTTCTCTCTCCTGCCCTTATCTAGCAGCCAAACATTACCATGACACCCTAAAGTCTACCCTGGATCAAATGGCACCTTCTAAAACACGAACCTCCCGACACAGACGGCAGCAACCCTGGCACATGCTAACAACCCGCTTTCTCAGGCGATGCTCTAGGTGTGCTGAACGTCTGTGGAGGAAAACTAAGACTTCTTCAGACTATCTGCACTATAAATTCATGCTTAAATCCTATTACTCCGCTCTTCATCTCGCCAAACAAACATATTTTACCTCCCTCATCTCCTCTCTGTCTAACAACTAGTGTTGAGCGGCATAGGCCATATTCGAATTCGCGAATATTCGCGAATATCTGGACGAATATTCGTCATATATTCGCGAATATTCGCATATTCGTTACATTCTCGTTTTATTTTCGCATATGCGCAAATTCGCGTATGCGAAAATTAGCATGTACAAAATTCGCATATGTGCAAATTCGCATATGCGAAAATTAGCATATGCGAATTTTCGCACGCCAGTCTCACACAGTAGTATTACAGCCTTCTTTACACCACACAAGCTGGAAGCAGAGAGGGATGATCACTGTGATGTGTACTGTGAAGAGAAAAAAAAAACAAAAAAAAACAAAAAAAAATATTCGTAATTACGAATATATAGCGCTATATTCGCGAAATTCGCGAATTCGCGAATATGCGATATTCGCGAATAATATTCGAATTGCGAATATTCGCGAGCAACACTACTAACAACCCAAAACGCCTTTTTGACACGTTCAACTCTCACCTTCGGCCTAAAGTACAGACCCCGATTACTGATCTCTGTGCTGAAGACCTGGCCAAATACTTCAAAACTAAAATCGATGACATTCGTGATGAAATCCTCTCCCAGTCCCCTAAAAGTTCTGATCCAATTCCCAGCCACATCTCTTCATCACTCTCAATATTTGAGCCTGTAACGGAGGATGAGGTTTCCAGGCTCCTCTCCTCCGCCCGCCCCACTACCTGCTCTAGTGACCCAATGCCTTCACACCTCATCCAGTCTCTCTCTCCTGCTATCAGCTGTCACCTAAATAAAATCTTTAACCTCTCCCTCTCTTCTGGGGTCTTTCCCTCCTCTTTCAAACACTCTATCATAACCCCACTATTGAAAAACCCATCTCTGGACCCATCCTGTGCAGCCAACTATCGACCCGTGTCAAATCTCCCCTTTATCTCCAAACTCCTGGAACGCTTGGTCTACTCCCGCCTTATCCGCTATCTCTCCTTGACCCCTTACAGTCTGGTTTCCGCTCCCTTCACTCCACAGAAACTGCCCTAACCAAAGTCACTAACGATCTTCTGCCAAATCAAATGGCAATTTCTCTTTACTGATTCTCTTGGACCTCTCTGCGGCTTTTGACACTGTGGATCACCAGCTCCTCCTCAGTAGTCTCCGCTCCATCGGTCTCAAGGACTCTGCTCTCGCCTGGTTTTCCTCCTATCTCTCTGGCCGCTCCTTTAGCGTCTCGTTTTCTGGCTCTACTTCTTCTCCTCTTCCCCTTGCTGTTGGGGTTCCCCAGGGATCAGTCCTGGGTCCTCTACTCTTTTCACTCTACACATCCCCTATTGGAAAAACAATCAGTAGATTTGGTTTCCAGTACCACCTCTATGCTGATGACACCCAACTCTATGCCTCTTCCTCCAACATCACCCCTGCACTCCTACAGAATACCAGTGACTGTCTCTCTGCTGTCTCAGACATCATGTCCTCTTTATATCTGAAACTAAATCTTTCGAAAACAGAACTTCTTGTTTTTTCTCCATCAACTGATACTGTACCTAACCCTGACATTTCCATCTCAGTATGTGGGACTACCATAACTCCCAGGCAGCAGGCTCGCTCTCTTGGAGTTATACTTGACTCTGATCTGTCTTTCACTCCCCATATTCAGTCCCTTTCACGTTCTTGTCACCTGCATCTCAAAAACATTTCCAGAATCCGCCCGTTTCTCACTACTGAAACTGCTAAAACTCTCATTATTGCTTTGATTCACTCCCGCCTCAACTACTGTAACTCTTTACTAATAGGCCTTCCTTTTTCCAAACTCTCTCCTCTTCAGTCCATCCGTAATGCCGCAGCCAGTCTCATCTTCCTCTTCAGCCGCTACACCGACGCCTCCTCCCTGTGCCAGTCACTACACTGGTTACCAATTCAGTCCAGAATACAGTACAAAATCCTCAGTCTCACACACAAAGCTCTCCACAATGCTGCACCTCCCTACATCTCCTCTCTCATCTCCGTCTACCATCCTACACGACGTTCTCTCCGATCTGCTAATGATCTCACACTAACATCTTCTATAATCCGAACTTCTCACTCCCGTCTCCAAGACTTCACTCGTGCTGCACCGGTTCTTTGGAATGCTATACCTCAATCCCTCAGACTCAACAACAACATCCATAGTTTCAAACGTGACCTGAAAACACATCTCTTCAGACAGGCCTATAACATTCATTATTTGGCCTCAACATATCCCCACACCTCTTGTTTGAATAGTTATTGTGTAACATTATGTCTGATACTTGTCTTTGTTTGTACCCCATAATTGTAAGCGCTGCGGAATCTGTAGGCGCTATATAAATAGAATTATTATTATTATTATGCCCGGGGCCGGCATATTCCGGACATGCGCACCGCGACTCCTCGGCACTTTGGTATGGGCTGTCAATCACCCTGGTCCTGCGCACACGCACCTCCTCTCTGGTTCAGAGTCTAAGTGTGTCTATCGCTACAGAGCTATAGCTAAGTGAATGGGTTGCAGGTACCATGTCTATTTCAAGAAACCTGTAACACAAGTATCGTATGGAGTACTTTGGCACTTTTACACCATTGTTACATCTCAACCACCATGATTTTAAAGTAATATAGTATAAAACAAGTGCAAATATATTGTGCATAATACTGTGCCATATGTATACAACTAGTGTACATATAAATAAAGTGCAATAATACATTGCACTTTATTTATATGTACACTAATCCTAATCAGTTTTATTTATTTATTTACTTCTTTTTTATTTATGAATAATTTTTTCATAGCATTTCTGACTTTCTATTTTTCCCATAAAAGAACGACCTTTCACCCCTGATCTGATCGTTTCTATGAAACACTGCACCTCTATTGTAGTGCAGTGTATTATGCCTCTCAGCATTATGCTGACAGGCAGTGTATGGTTATGGCTATCGTTATTTTTTTTTTTTATGGGGTAATAAAGTTTTTTAAACATTTTTATTTCGTATATGATACAAAAAAATGTTTTTAAAGGGATGTTTTTGTTAAGGCTGAGTTTTACTTTTTATATATATATTTTTTTAGCCTTGTTTTTCTTCATATTAGTTTTTAGCTATTCTCATTGAGGGACTTAACCCCTTAACGATGAAGGACGTAAATGTACGTCCTGGTGAAGTGGTACTTAACGCACCAGGACGTACATTTACATCCTATGCATGGAGCGATGGTCGCATCATGCGCGGCAGGTTCTGGCTTCTAATAGCAGCCAGGGACCCGCCCGTAATGGCGGATATCCGCGATCGCGCAGATGTCAGGCCATTAACCCCTCAGATGCCGTGATCAAGACAGATCAAGGCATCTGCAGCATCGCGGTACTTTGAATGGATGATCGGATCACCCGCAGCGCTGCCGCGGCGATCCGATCATCCAGCATGGTGGCCGGAGGTCCCCTCACCTTGATCTGGCTGTCTCCCAAGGTCTTCTGCTCTGGTCGGCGAGGAGGAAAAAATGAAAATGTAAAAATAAAATTGTCTGCGTCCTTAAGGCCCAAATGAGCTTCGTCCTTAAGGGGTTAAAGCAGCCATCTTTCGATAGCTCATATATTAATAGACTGCAGTAGTATGACAGTGTCTTTCTTATGTCTCTAAAGACAATGTATGGTTATGGTATTGTCAGGGGTTTTATTGTGGGTTTAAAAAAAATTCTCAAATTTTTTAATATGTTTTTTAAGGGTGTTCTGTTTAATTAGTTTTTTTAACTGTTTTTTTTTTGTTCTTGCTTTTAATCCCATGAGGGGGCTTTCATCAGCGATCTACTCATCGCCCATATAATACATTGCACTTGTATTACAGTGCAGTGTATTATGGCTGTCAGCATTATGTTGACAGCCAATGTTTAATTAGGGCTAATGTGAGGGGAGGGTTGGGTTACTTTTTATATTTTTTTTAGTTTTTTTTAAATCTTTTTCTTTTTTTATATATACATTTTTGTAGGGGCTGGGGTTGGGGTTAATTAATCTATAAATAGTTTATTTTCAACTTTTTTTTTAGATAGGATCCATGCAGAATACATTGCCATCTATGGGGATGGCAATGCACCCGTGGAACCTCTGGCAATAATTATTCCGGCTGGAAATTCCTCAGTGTGCATCTAGCCTTTAATTTTTTATAAAGGGGACTTAAAACAGCCATCTTTAGATTGCTCATATAATACACTGCATTAGTATTAAAGTGCAATGTATTATGCCCTTCAGCATTATGTTAACAGGCTACATATTTTTATGGCTATAGTCTTTAGCTATATTTATATATTTGAAGCAAAAAAAATATAGATTTTTCTTTACTTAGTACAGTTAAGTCTTAAATCTGCGGTCGGTCTGCCCACAGTCTAAAGTAAACTTCTAAACTCTGCAGTCAGTTCAGTCTATTCCATTAACAACACATATATCTTCTTGTATAAGGGAGAGACTATGACATCTCTGCAGGTCTAGATTTTACATCTAGCCTGATTGTTATCAGTAATTAATATAAATATTAATTACCTGTCTCGTGGTTCCTATCTTGCAGCTGACGAGGGTATATGTCACGTTCACCTTCTCACCGGGCATCAGTCACCTGTAAAAAGACACAGGTATGATAACATGTTCCTGATACATGCAACAGACGCTAATATATATATATAACATTCTAGGGCCAGAACTACTTTTCTCAGGCATTATGAAACCGCATAAGAAAAAGGAACAAAAAAAAAAAAAAAAGATGGAACAAATTGGGATCTAGATGTTTTTTTAAACTTAAAATATAATGTATATTTTTTATATTGTTTTTTTTACTAAATATTTTATCTAAAATTTTTATATTATATACAACAGTTAATCATATAATGGGAATGTATGCCTTTTAATTATTAAAGGAGGGGTTGTATTATTTTATTAAATGATTTATGCCTCTCACATTTATGCTATATGTGTAGCTATTGTATATCTTTTGGGGGTTTATTTATAAAATTTTGGGGATTTTTTAAAATATTTTATATACTTTATTCTGAATTGTATTTTTGATACAAAAAGTATTTTTAAAGGGATGTTTTTGTCGGGGCGGAGTTGATGTTTTTTAAAATAATTTTATCAACCATTTATTTTTATTTTTAAAGGGGTACAACCGTCACGCCCCCTCCCATAGACTTGCATTGAGGGGGCAGGGCGTAACGTCTTGAGGGGGTGGGGCAATGACCAAACAAGCTCCCGACACCGGCTCCAGCGCTCGGAACAATTTGTTCCAAATGCTGAGCGGTGGGGTACCACTTTAACTCTAACTATTCCGATAAGTTTTTTATTATTTTATCGAATGTTTCTTAATTTATAATACTTTTTAAACTAGTCCTAATCAGTTTTATTTATTTATTTAATTACTTATTTTATTTTATGTTTTTTTTCATAGCATTTCTACCTCTCTATCTTAGTTTTTCCTATACAAGAATGACCTATCACCCCATATCTGATCGTTTATTTGAAACACTGCACCACTATTGTAGTGCAGTGTATTATGCCTCTAAGCATTATGCTGACAGACAGTGTATGGTTATAGTTACATAGTTAGTATGGTTGAAAAAAGACATACGTCCATCAAGTCCAACCAGGGAATTGAAGTGAAGGGTGTAAGGGGATAAGGGAAAGGGATGTAGTTTTATAATTCTGCATAAGCATTCATGTTATTTTGTTCCAGGAATGTATCTAACCCTGTTTTAAAGCTGTTAATTGTTCCTGCTGTGAACAGTTCCTGAGATAGACCGTTCCATGAATTCACAGTCCTCACGGTAAAGAAGGAGTGTCGCCCCTTTAGACTAAATTTTTTCTTCTCCAGACGGAGGGAGTGCCCCCTCGTCCTTTGGGGGGGTTTAACCTGGAACAGTTTTTCTCCATATTTTTTGTATGGGCCATTTATATACTTTTATACGTTTATCATATCCCCCCTTAAACGTCTCTTCTCAAGACTAAACAATTGTAACTCCTTTAATCGCTCCTCATAGCTAAGATGTTCCATGCCCCATATTAGTTTAGTCGCGCGTCTCTGCACCCTTTCCAACTCCGCAGTGTCCCTTTTATGAACAGGCGACCAAAACTGAACAGCATATTCCAGGTGAGGCCGTACCAATGCTTTATAAAGGGGGAGTATTATGTCCCTGTCCCTTGAGTCCATGCCTCTTTTTATACATGACAATATCCTGCTGGCCTTGGAAGCAGCAGCCTGACATTGCATGCTATTCTGTAGTCTGTGATCTACAAGTACACCCAGATCCTTCTCTACCAGTGACTCTGCCAGTTTAATCCCCCCTAAGACATACGATGCATGCAGGTTATTAGTACCCAGATGCATAACTTTACATTTATCTACATTGAACCTCATTTGCCAAGTGGATGCCCAGACACTTAGTCTATCCAAGTCATCTTGTAACTTATGCACATCCTCTATAGACTGAACCGTGCTACAAAGCTTGGTGTCATCTGCAAAGATAGAAACAGAGCTGTTAATACCATCCTCTATATCATTGATAAATAAATTAAACAACAGCGGTCCCAGTACTGAACCTTGGGGTACACCACTAATTACCGGGGACCAATCAGAGTACGAATCATTGACCACCACTCTCTGGGTACGATCCATGAGCCAGTGTTCAATCCAGTTACAAACTAAAGTTTCCAAGCCCAAGGACCTTAACTTACCTGTCAGATGTCTGTGAGGGACAGTATCAAACGCTTTGGCAAAATCCAGAAGCACTATATCCACAGCCATTCCTCTGTCAAGGCTTCTACTCACCTCTTCATAAAAGCAAATTAGATTGGTTTGACAACTTCTATCCTTAGTAAACCCATGCTGGCTATCACTTATAATACTATTATCCCCTATGTATTCCTGTATGTAATCCCTTATAAGTCCTTCAAACAATTCTCCCACAATGCACGTTAGACTTACCGGTCTATAATTGCCTGGCGAAGACCTAGAGCCCTTCTTGAAGATTGGTACCACATTCGCCTTGCGCCAGTCCCTTGGCACAATACCAGACACCAGAGAATCTCTAAATATCATGAACAAGGGTACAGATATTACTGAAGTTACCTCTCTAAGAACTCTTGGGTGTAGTCCATCCGGCCCTGGAGATTTGCTTACATTTATATTACGTAACTTACCTTGTACCATCTCTACATTAAGCCAGTTCAGTACATTACATGATGTGTTACCAGCACTGACCTGGCCAATGTCAGCTCCTTTTTCCATAGTGTATACAGAACTAAAGAACCCATTCAGTAGCTCCGCCTTCTCTTGATTGCCCGTGACAACCTCCCCATTTTCATTATTAAGGGGTCCTACATGCTCTGTCCTTGTTTTTTTTTGTATTTATATATCTAAAAAAATATTTAGGATTAGTTTTGCTTTCTTTGGCCACCTGTCTCTCATTTTGAATTTTTGCTGTTTTTATTACATTTTTACAGATTTTATTAAGCTCCTTGTACTGTTTAAATGTTATAGCTGACCCATCAGATTTGTATTTTTGAAGGCTATTTTTTTGTTGTTTATTGCTCTTTTAACATCATTTGTCAGCCATGTAGGATTTAGTTTTAATCATTTATATTTGTTCTCCTTTGGTATATATTTAGCTGTATAGTTATTTAGAGTTGATTTAAAGATGTCCCATTTACCTTCTGTATCAGTATTTGAGAACACCTCCCCCCAGTCTATGTCCTGTAGTGCAGCCCTCAGCCCAGGGAAGTTTGCCTTTTTAAAGTTATATGTTTTTGCCTTCCCCGTCTGTCTTTGTTTTCTACTTTTTAAGTCAAAAGTAACTATATTGTGGTCGCTATTACCAAGGTTTTCCCGCACAGTTACATTACCAACCAGCTCTGCATTGTTGGAAATGATCAGATCCAACAAGGCATCACTTCTTGTTGGGTCCTCCACAAACTGGCCCATAAAATTATCCTGCAATAAATTTAGGAATTTTCTCCCCTTTGTAGTTTTAGCCAGCCCCCGACCCCAATCTATATCTGCATAGTTAAAATCTCCCATTATTACCACTGTACCTGCCCGGGCGGCCCTCTCTATTTGTTTATACAGCCGACCTTCTATCTCTTCAGTGATATTAGGGGGTCTGTAGATTACACCAAATACAATTTTTTCAGTATTTCCCTCCTTTTGTAATTCTACCCACAGTGATTCCACATCCTCAGAATCATCACACACTATGGCATCGTTCACACTGACTTTCATACCACTTCTTACATACAGACAGACTCCACCACCTTTTCTGTTCATTCTATCCTTGCGAAACAATGTAAACCCCTGCAGATTAACAGCCCAGTCATGCGAGGAGTCCAGCCATGTCTCTGTGACCCCAACTATATCAATATGTTCCTCCAGTATCAAGGCCTCAAGCTCCCCCATTTTATTTGCTAGGCTTCTGGCATTTGTGAACATACACTTTACATTTCCATTAAGTTTTATACATATAGTCTCACTAATGGGATTTTCAGAGTTATTGGGGTTAATGTTATTATTTGAGTTATAAGGTGTTACGCCTAGCGCTCCGGGTCCCCGCTCCTCCCCGGAGCGCTCACGGCGTCCTTCTCCCTGCAGCTCCCCGGTCAGCGCTGACCGGGAGCGCTGCTCTGCCATGGCCGTTGGGGATGCGATTCGCACAGCGGGACGCGCCCGCTCGCGAATCGCATCCCAGGTCACTTACCCGTTCCCGTCTCCTGCGGTCATGTGCTGGCGCGCGCGGCTCCGCTCTCTAGGGCGCGCGCGCGCCAGCTCCCTGAGACTTAAAGGGCCAGTGCACCAATGATTGGTGCCTGGCCCAATTAGCTTAATTGGTTCCCACCTGTTCCCGGGCTATATCTAGTCTCCTCCCTTGCACTCCCTTGCCGGATCTTGTTGCCTTAGTGCCAGTGAAAGCGTTCTTTGTGTGTTTATACCCTGTGTACCAGTACCTTTGCTATCTCCCCTGACTACGAACCTTGCCGCCTGCCCCCGACCTTCTGCTACGTCCGACCTTGCTACTGCCTACTCCCTTGTACCTCGCCTATCTTCTGTATCTTCAGCAGCCAGAGAGGTGAGCCGTTGCTAGTGGATACGACCTGGTCACTACCGCCGCATCAAGACCATCCCGCTTTGCGGCGGGCTCTGGTGAAAACCTGTAGTGTCTTAGAACCGGTCCACTAGCACGGTCCTCGCTATCCCTCTCTGGCACAGAGGATCCACCTCCTGCCAGCCGGCATCGTGACAGTAGATCCGGCCATGGATCCCGCTGAGGTTCCCCTGCCAGTTGCCTCTGATATCACCACGGTGGTCGCCCAGCAAGCCCGACAGATCGCCCATCTAACCCACCAGATGTCGGAAATGTCCACCATTGTGCACCAACTTCAGTCGCAACTTCATCAGCAATCATCTCCTCCGCCAGCTCCTGCACCTCCTCCGCAGCGAGTGGCCACTCCTAGCCTCTGCCTGTCCTTGCCGGACAAATTTAATGGGGACTCTAAGTTTTGCCGTGGCTTTCTTTCGCAATGTTCCCTGCACTTGGAGATGATGTCGGACCAGTTTCCTACTGAAAGGTCTAAGGTGGCTTTCGTAGTCAGCCTTCTGTCTGGAAAAGCCCTGTCATGGGCCACACCGCTCTGGGACCGCAATGACCCCGTCACTGCCTCTGTACACTCCTTCTTCTCGGAAATTCGAAGTGTCTTTGAGGAACCTGCCCGAGCCTCTTCTGCTGAGACTGCCCTGCTGAACCTGGTCCAGGGTAATTCCTCCGTTGGCGAGTACGCCATACAATTCCGTACCCTTGCTTCTGAACTATCCTGGAATAATGAGGCTCTCTGCGCGACCTTTAAAAAAGGCCTATCCAGCAACATTAAAGATGTTCTGGCCGCACGAGAGACTCCTGCTAACCTGCATGAACTCATTCATCTAGCCACTCGCATTGACATGCGTTTTTCTGAGAGGCATCAAGAGCTCCGCCAGGAAAAAGACTTAGATCTCTGGACACCTCTCCCACAGTCTCCACTGCAATCTGCGCCTAGGCCTCCCGCCGAGGAGGCCATGCAAGTGGATCGGTCTCGCCTGACCCTGGAAGAGAGGAATCGCCGTAAGGAAGAGAATCTTTGTCTGTACTGTGCCAGTACTGAACATTTTTTGGTGGATTGCCCAATCCGTCCTCCACGTCTGGGAAACGCACGCTCGCACTCAGCTCTCGTGGGTGTGGCGTCTCTTGATGCCAAGTCGGCTTCTCCACGTCTCACGGTACCTGTTCGGATTTCCACTTCAGCCAGCTCTCCCTTCTCAGCCGTGGCCTGCCTGGACTCTGGAGCTTCTGGGAATTTTATTCGGGAGTCCTTTGTGAATAAATTCCGTATTCCGGTGACCCGTCTTGTCAAGCCACTCCACATTTCCGCGGTCAACGGAGCCAGGTTAGACTGTACCATACGTTTCCGCACGGAGCCCCTTCTTATGAGCATCGGATCTCATCACGAGAGGATTGAACTTTTGGTCCTCCCCAATTGCACCTCGGAAATTCTCCTTGGACTTCCCTGGCTTCAACTTCATTCCCCAACCCTGGATTGGTCCACTGGGGAGATCAAGAGTTGGGGGTCCTCTTGTGCCAAGAACTGTCTAAAACCGGTTCCCAGTAACCCTTGCCGTAACTCTGTGGTTCCTCCTGTATCCGGTCCCCCTAAGGTCATTAAGGACTCTGCCTGCCACAGGAAATGCCCTTCCCCCCCTCCCAGTTCCATCAGGCAAGCTTCTGTGTCCCTTCATGGCCCTCGTCCTGGTGTCACACTGCCCCGTGCCAGGTCTCGCCCTCTGCCCTCTCTCCCCATTCCTACTCCTGCGGTTCTGCCTGCCGTTGAGGAATCCCTCCATCCTTTCCCGGTGTCCTCATCCCAGGGGAGGCAGTTACCCGATAAAGAGAAGGGGAGACCTAAGGGGGGGGGGTACTGTTACGCCTAGCGCTCCGGGTCCCCGCTCCTCCCCGGAGCGCTCACGGCGTCCTTCTCCCTGCAGCTCCCCGGTCAGCGCTGACCGGGAGCGCTGCTCTGCCATGGCCGTTGGGGATGCGATTCGCACAGCGGGACGCGCCCGCTCGCGAATCGCATCCCAGGTCACTTACCCGTTCCCGTCTCCTGCGGTCATGTGCTGGCGCGCGCGGCTCCGCTCTCTAGGGCGCGCGCGCGCCAGCTCCCTGAGACTTAAAGGGCCAGTGCACCAATGATTGGTGCCTGGCCCAATTAGCTTAATTGGTTCCCACCTGTTCCCGGGCTATATCTAGTCTCCTCCCTTGCACTCCCTTGCCGGATCTTGTTGCCTTAGTGCCAGTGAAAGCGTTCTTTGTGTGTTTATACCCTGTGTACCAGTACCTTTGCTATCTCCCCTGACTACGAACCTTGCCGCCTGCCCCCGACCTTCTGCTACGTCCGACCTTGCTACTGCCTACTCCCTTGTACCTCGCCTATCTTCTGTATCTTCAGCAGCCAGAGAGGTGAGCCGTTGCTAGTGGATACGACCTGGTCACTACCGCCGCAGCAAGACCATCCCGCTTTGCGGCGGGCTCTGGTGAAAACCTGTAGTGTCTTAGAACCGGTCCACTAGCACGGTCCTCGCTATCCCTCTCTGGCACAGAGGATCCACCTCCTGCCAGCCGGCATCGTGACATAAGGGCTAATTGTACTATTTAAGTTATTGGGGCTAATGGGATTTTTTGAGTTATTGGGTCTAACGTTATTATTTAAGTTATTGGGGCTAATGGGATTTTTTGCGTTATTGCGTCTAACGTTGTTATTTAAGTTATTGGGGCTAACAGTATTTTTTGAGTTAATTGGGCTTATTGTAGTTATTGAGTTATTGGGGCTAATGGAATTTTTTGAATTATTGGGATTACAATTTTTTGGGCTACATTTATTTTTACAGCTGGTTTGTAACGCATGAATCTCCTTATCCACTGCTCTTAACCTCCCCCCACAGGACTCCTCTCCACCCACCATTATGTCCTGACCCCTCTCTAACCTATCCATCCCACTGTCTGCTTTCTTTGCTTTATTATCCTCCCCCCACTCACCTAGTTTAAATACTCAGCCACCCCTTCCAGGATTCTCTCCCCCAGCACAGCAGACCCCCTTCCATTCAGGTGCAAATTATCCGTAGAATAGAGTTTGTACCCCAATGAAAAGTCAGCCCAGTGCTCTAAAAACCCAACCCTTCCCACTCACACCACGACTTAAGCCATGCATTTAACTCCCTAAGCTCCTGCTGTCTTTCTTGCGATGCGCATGGCACAGGAAGTATTCCAGAGAACACAACCTTAGAGGTCCTTCCCTTCAGCTTGGCACCTAGTTCCTTGTAATTATTCTTTAAGGACCTCCACCTACCATGTATTCTGTCGTTGGTTCCCACATGGACCACGACAGCTGGGTCATCCCCAGCCCCCCCTAGTAATTTGTCCACCCTTTCCACCACATACCGAACCCTGGCACCAGGGAGACAGCAAACCATTCGATTGAGGTGGTCTTGGTGACAAATTATTCTATCCGTCTAACTGATTATAGAATCCCCTACCACAACTAACTGTCTTGGCCTACCTGCGTTACCATCCCCCACACTACTAGTTGAGCTGTTCCCCCGGCTGTTAGGGAGACCCGTATCCACTAGGGTTGCCATCTCTGATACTGAGGCCCTCGCATCATCGCCCAACTTGGCAATTTTACTTGGGAGATCAGAAGCAGAAGTGACCTTCCTTTTCCTTGCCCCCTTTCCAGTCCCTCTAACTACATTAACCCAGCTCCCTACTTGGGCCTCCTGGCTAGTTTCTCCAACCTCCATTTCTACCCCACTAACTGCTTGCTCTGTAAGATTGTCAATCGCCCTCAATGTTGCATTTTGCTCCTCTAGATCTCTAATACGAGCTTCCATGTGGGCAACATGCTCACATTTGTCACAGCGGTATTCACCCTGAAGCTGCTGCTCCAGAGATGTATACATGTGGCACAATGTGCACTGAAGAAAACCTCCAATCCTGCTGTCCATATCCTTGGTGACAAACAGCTGTTATTAACTATTAAGAAAAACTACTTTTATCAAGGGAGTGTAATACTTACAGTTACAGTGGGTCCTGCTTACAACTCCTGCTTTTTAAACTTCTGCTTATAAAACTTCTCAGATGTAACACTTAATAATACAACAATGTTGTTTTTTTTGTTCTTGTTTTTTATCCCATGAGAGGGCTTTCACCAGCGATCTACTGATCGCCCATATAATACATTGCACTAGTATTACAGTGCAGTGTATTATGGCTGTCAGCATTATGTTGACAGCCAATGTTTAATTAGGGCTAATA